>NC_057343.1:177145000-177252500 GCF_016509475.1 Prionailurus bengalensis
GAAAAAGGGAAGTTCCTTGAAGCGAAATTTAGATCCTTCCCACCAGAAAAATACGAAACTACTCCTACACACCTGGGAGTTCTTTTTGTGTTATTACTTTAAAACACACACGACGCGAAATTTACCATCGTAACCATTTTTAAGTGAACGCTTCAGCGACCTCAAGCACACCATTGTGCAACCATCACCACCATCCATCTCCGAACTCTTCATCTCGAAAAACTGAAACTATACCCACTAACCAGCAGCTCCCCACTTCCTCCTGTCAGGCCCTGCCAACCATCATTCTTCTTTCTGTCTCCATGAACTTGACTGCGCTATGTACTTCACCTGAGTAGAATCATACGGTATTTGTCCTTTCGTGTCTGGCTGATTTCACTTAGCGTACTATCCTCCAGATCCACCCATGTCATAGCATGCGTCACAACGTCTTTTCTTGTTAAGGATGAGTAACGTTCCACTCTTATGCGTGTACCACATTTTGCTGATCGTTCGTCCATCACTGGACCCTTGTGTCGCTCCCACCTTTGACTATTGTGAATAATGCTGCATGATCATGGGTTGACAGATAGCTCTTGGAGCCCTTGCTTTCAATTCTTTTGGGTATATACCGCTAGGATTTCTTTTGGGCGGTGACTTTTCCCTGAAAGGTGGAGGTGGGTGGAGGAAAACCCAGCATTCGCTGAGATGGAGCAAATCAGTTAGCTGTCGAACGACTGGGAAACACAGCAATTATAAACGTAGGTATATTTAGACTTCTTACGGTACGCTGTGCACACAGCTAGTTGTGAGCCTTGGGGAACCCCAACCTCATCCCATTCCCAGTAAAAGGGGCAGGGTTTGGAAGCCTGAGACCTGGGTTCAAATCTCAGGAGGAGCCCTTTTTAGTGAAGACTACTGAGAGAGTATATGATATGCTCGCATATTGTAAGCACTCAGTAACCTCTGTCTTCTCCACCCTAAGACCCTTTTTCCTCCATCTGAATTCTGGATGTAGATGACCAGATACCAGCTTTGTCATAACCTGTGAATGTAATGAAATTCAGCCAAACTGCTCTGACGAGATCCTAGAGTTTTCCCAGGAAGAGGGTGGTGTCAACAACCCTAACTTGAGAATGCGTAGCACTCAAAGCTGGCACATTCACCCGCCAAATGTCCCCATTCACCTCAGATGAAAAAGGATTTCCAAAGAGTAAGTCCTTGGCTCGGGGCCACGTAGCAAAACTGTTAATAATGTGGCTGAGGGACAGACCCAACAGCGGAACACAGGGTTGAGGGAGAACGTTCTGGAATTAGCAGTCCTGGGTGTGACCTCAAGAAAGTCACTTCACCTTCTCCAAGCCTCAGCTTTCTCGTCTGTAAAATGGAGGCAATAATACTTTTGCCTCCTAGAATGGCTGTGAGGAGTAAGAGAGGGACAGTGTGGTAACATGCTTGGCATAGAGCCCACATCCAGTCAGCCGTGGAACCAGAAAAGACGAGCCAGGTCCCCTCTCCCTTCAATCCTCAGGCATTTCTGCAGGAACAGGGGCTTTAATGGGAAGCTGGCATCCTGCTCTGACCCTTCCCCAAACTGTACCATCAGCACTCTCCACGTTTTCTTTCATCACCTTCGTGGCCTTGATCATAAAGCTCAGGAGAAATAAAAAGAAGCTCACCCACCCATTTACCCATCTATCCACCCATCCATGCACCCAGCCAATGTTTATTGAGGGCCTACCCTATGCCAAGCCTGACAAAGCCACTGGGAACCAAGAGATGAATGGAACGGGCCTCTCCTCCGCAGGAAGGCACAGGGCAAGTGGGGGAGGAAGAGAAGTTAACGGTAAGAATGGCACCTGGGTGGCTCAGTCAGGTAAGCATCCAACTCTTGATCTGGACCCGGGTCATGACCTCGCGGTTCATGGGTTCAAGCCCCACAATGGGCTTTGTGCTGACAGTGCAGAGCCTGCTTGGGATTCTGTCTCTCTCCTCTTTCTGCCCCTGCCCTGCTCATGCTGCCTGTGCTCTCTCGCTCTCTCTCTCTCTCTCTCTCTCTCAAAATAAATTAAAAAAAAAAAGAAGAATGGCAGACGCTTACTTAGGGCCATGTGCTAGGCACGGCTTCAGGTCTCTTGGCATAATCTGTTTCATTCTCCTCACACCCCATGAAATAGCGCTGCAATGATTCTGTTTCACAAATATGGAAACAGCATATGGACAGTAACTTACCCAAGGTCACAAAGCTATTAAATTTAACCTCTAAACTGTCAGAACCTAATCCTAATAGGAGTCCGGGGACAGAGGTCAGGGGGTGGGGCTCAAGGGCAGGAGGGACGGTGTCCTACAGTTCCCCAGAGTCAGCAGGCCACAAACTGCTGTGGAACTTCCACAACCTGAAGGTTGACAAGTGGGGGCTATATAGGTTACACTCTTCAGCGCGGTCCCTTACAGTCACCGAGTGCTGTCCTCACACGTCAGCTCACTTTACCTTCAAGAGAGCTCTGTGAAGGGGATCTAAGCTGTCCCCACTTCACAGAGGAGGAACCTGACACTCGGCGGGAGGAAGCGTTGGAGCCAACTCAAAGCCAAGGACGCCCAGCACATGCACCTGTCAAAGGC
Source organism: Prionailurus bengalensis (assembly GCF_016509475.1). Classification (NCBI taxonomy): domain Eukaryota; kingdom Metazoa; phylum Chordata; class Mammalia; order Carnivora; family Felidae; genus Prionailurus; species Prionailurus bengalensis. Next base: position 177,147,602 of record NC_057343.1, read on the forward strand.
CCCTGTTCAGCTCAGATGAAAGAATTATTTCCAAAGAGAACATCTTTGGCCGGGTCCTACGTGCTTGCCAAAGGCAAGGGAGCTGGAAATGCATTCGGTCTCTTTGTCTCCCACCAATGACCAGCCCACATGGCGGCAGCGTGTCTTCCTTTATCCTCTGCCCTGGTGTCCCCTCCTGAACACAGCCACAATGATCACTTCATCTAAGACAACACCCCATAGCTCCCCGCCGGCCTTCCCTACTCCATTTCTCTTCAGGACACTTATGGTTATCTGGTATCAAAGTAGACTTATTTGTTTAGTATCTGACTCTCCCAACTAGACCAGAAGCTCCATGAGGGCAGGAAAGACGTCCCTTTTGTCTTTCACTGTACCCTGACACCTGGAACAGGACCTGGAGCATTAGAAGCGGTCAGTGTGGTTTAGGTCAATGAATGAATGAACAAATGAATGGAAGTGGGTGGGTTAGGGAATTACCCTGTGGAAGAAGCCAGAAACAAGGACCAGGAACTCACCCGGGACACAGTCCCCTGCCCCACCCTGGGTATCAGGTACCCCCAGTCTTGGCCTTGGGCTAATAGGAACATCTGACCTCTTGCCTTCGCCTTCCCAGTGCCTGTCCCTCTCAAGGACGCTCTCCTAGGTGTCATGCCCATAAAGAGCCCCTCAGTTCAGGGACCTGCTTGAATAGTACCCTTACAGCCTCACTCCAGGTCTTTCTTATTCACTCATTGCCTCACACTTATACCCTTTCACTCCAGAATAGTACCAAGCCCAGTCTATTTCCTCAGGTACCTTATAATCCTGCAAACTCATTCATGCTAAGGTACTGATGAATAAGAACAGGTGTTCAATGTAATTTTTAAAGGGAGCCTTCTAGAGACAATATAGTAAAATACTAGAACGGCTCACTGTAGGAGTTTCAGGTCTCCTAGAAACTCTACATGCCTCATCATACACAGAATATGACCTGTGGATGCCATCCATTCATTCATTCATTTACTGACATCTTCATCAGGCACTTGAGCAAACATTTACTGAGTGCCTTCTGCCTGCCAGAAAGGTCCTGTGTGCTGAGGATATGAGAGTGAGCAAGACAGCCAAAGTCCCTGCTCTCAGAAAACCCAGTGTCTGGTTGAGGAGACAGAGCAGTCAGCAAAGACCCTGCCAAGGAGCTTCAACTCTCAGTGTTAGTACCACAACAGAGGGGGTAAACCCGTGAGGGGACCGGAGGCAGCTACCCAAGGGATGGGAGGTCAGGAAGGCCTGCTGGAGAAACTGTAGTCTCCACTGACTGCTGGCAGTTGACCAGGACTTCACCCGGGAACTGGGGGGCTGCAGGCATTCAGTGCTTGCGAGGGTGCAGAGGTCTGAGCCAGTCTAGGCAAGGCTCGCCCTGGGCCCACCTGCTTCATGCAACCCTTAAAAGTGGCTGAAGTTAAGCTCAGCCATGGAGTGTGCGCCAGGAAGTCGGAAAGAGCAACAGGGCAGGGTGTCCTTGGAACTGTGCAGATGCCAGCCGTTCTTCCCTCCCTCTGGAATGTCAGAAATCACGTCTGGGTCCTGGGGTTCTCCATTGCCTATGAAACTGTCCAAGTTCACCATCCTAACAACACAAGCGGTGAATCAGCTGCCTCTGCACACAGTCTGCAGTGCCTCCTAGACCCTGGCATGTCCGGGGAGCTGTTTCAATATTCTGCTGTCTCTTCCTTTGCCTGTCAAAGGAAAGAAAGCCTTCAGCATTAACTACAACAATTACAGGTGACCTGAGAGGTTTCTTTGACCTGCCACCTAAGGTAAGTGCCTTTCTGCAGATATTCAGGGCCTCACTTTTAATTCATCTTGAACCCAACTTTGCCTCTCACCTCCACCCACCCACCAGCACTACCTTGAACATGCTCAGTTGCCCAGTGGAAAGAATCATAGCACTTTCCTTTTCTGGCTTTCTCTGATACAACAAGCTTCCAGCAACCGTCAGAAAAGAAGGCAAGTAACATCCGTGGTGGAGACAAGCCTATGAAATTCGTTCAAAAATACAGCAAGGCACTGTACTCACTACAGAGAGACACATGCTGTTCCATGGACAAGGGCCCATTTGTGAGTCACCAAGCATAATGGGACATTGTTGAAAGTGTTGGGAACATGAGAATTTCCTCACTGCCCAACTTGGGTAATGCTGGAGCTACATTTGCCTCCAGAAATGAAGTCAGACAGACTCAACCCAACTTCCAACTGCCAGGCCCCAAGACCATGGGCCCACCATGTTTTTATGCTGACTTTTGTTAATGGGAGTCACTTCCCAAGTTGTGTTGAAGGGTCGATATCTCATCCGCTTGTGCAACAGACGTGGGTGCTTTGACAAAGGACATGCCCAGAACTCTGACCGGAGGACCTTAGACCACATGAAAGACTTTTAAAGACCCTCACATCAGGGTTCTGCACCGTCAAATAGATTGGTGGGGAGAGGGAAAAGTTGCCCATGATTGGGTGTGAGGAAGGGATATGGCAGGCGTGTGTAGCAACAATCTGGCTAGAACAATACATAAGAGCTCTCACTTCTTGAGTATCTATGATAGGCCAGGCAATGTTCAGTGCTTTATGTGCATGACTTCATTTCCTTCCTACATCCATTACATACAGGAAGGTCATGTCAACATCATCTTACAGAAGGAAGCGCGAGGCTGAGAGGTGACAACATGCCTGTGTCACAGAGCTAATGATCTGCACAACCAATCTAAACTCAGGTCTGGGGGACCCTTGCGGTGGTGCTCTCTTAGCTGGCACATGAAGGACTGTGGGGCAGGAAACTGGGTGGCTGGGAGTTATTTAGTGCAGGGGGGTTGGTACCTCCTCAGCCCTGGATAAGGGTAGCATGAGAATCCGGATGCACAACCCCAGCCCCTAAGCTCCCCTCTCCCGCGATCCTTTACGCCTGTCTCTACCACAGCTCTCGTCACGTAACTCGGCACTGAGATGGCTTGTTGGAACACCGTCTCCCCACCAAATCTTGAGCCTACCAGAACAGGCACTCCATTCTATTCTTTGCACCTGCCACAACACCTGGAGCTCTGCTTACACTCCAAACAATTTCATGGGACCACATGAATCAGATGGGTAGAGATGGCGCCAAGATGCATAAATAATTCAGACGATCTGGTTCAAGTCCAAGCTCAGCCACCGGCTAGCTGTGTGGCCTTGAGCGGGTAACTTCTTTCCACCGGGCCTCAGTTCCCTCACCTGCACCATTAGGAGATTCACTTACAGTGGTACCTACCAAATGTGAGACAGATTCCACAGGTGGAATGCAAATGAACCCTCCTTTTAGTTCACTTAAATTAACATTCAATTTAAATTTCAATTATATTGATACAGATTTATTTTTCTGTTTATAAAAATGTAACTAGCTCATCAAGCCCTTGAAGTGTACCTTTAAAATGACATTAAGGGGGCGCCTGGGTGGCGCAGTCGGTTAAGCGTCCGACTTCAGCCAGGTCACGATCTCGCGGTCTGTGAGTTCGAGCCCCGAGTCAGGCTCTGGGCTGATGGCTCAGAGCCTGGAGCCTGCTTCCCATTCTGTGTCTCCCTCTCTCTCTGTCCCTCCCCCATTCATATTCTGTCTCTGTCTCAAAAATAAATAAACGTTAAAAAAAAAAATTTAAAATGACATTAAGGTTTTTTTTTTTAAAGTTAATTTTCAGGGGCGCCTGGGTGGCTCAGTCAGTTAAGCATCCGGCTTTGGCTCAGGTCAGGATCTCACGGTTCATGAGTTTGGGCCTCGCATTGGGCTCTGTGCTGTCAGGGCAGAGCCTGCTTCAGATCCTCTGTCTCCTTCTCTCTCTTCCCCTCCCCTGTTCATTCTCTCTCTCTCTCTCTCTCTCTCTCTCTCTCTCCTTCTTTCAAAATAAATAAACACAGTTTAAAAAAACACAAAATAAAACTTAAAAAAGGAGTTAAAGAATCTGTGGGGGGTGATGGTGAAATAGGCGAAGGGGATTAAGAGTAACACCATGATGAGCGCTGAGTAATGTATACAACTGTTGAGTCACCATATGGAACGCCTGAAAAACTAACATAAACCCTGTATGTTAATTACACTGGAATTAAAGCAAAAAAAAAAAAGTTTAAAAAAAAAGGAATTCACTCTTTACAAAACTGCAAAAAAAAAAAAAATCTCTTTGATAATGTCCATTGGTCCTTAAATATTACAAATAACCGTGGAAGTGACACATGGACGAGTGAGCTTTAGAGATCCAGTCCGCGGATCTTTAACGTCGATGCCTCCGACGAGGAGGACCAGGGAAGGGGCTATGGAGCATGAAGGCTCATCGAAAGAAGAGAAAGATAAAAACGAGATGTTCAAAATGACCTCTGGCCTCCACGGGAGCACTCAGCACCTATGGATGCCTACTACATGCCTGGCACCGGGCCGTGTGCCATGGGACACATTCATCCGGTATGAACACAGCCAGAAAAATGAGGGATGGGGCAGGGGAGCGGGAGCAGGACAACCAGAAGTTGACTTTGTCTTTTTAAACTGCTCGGTGCTGTCTGCAGAAGCTAATGCAGGCGGAACTTTCTTGGTTTACTTTGAAGAAAACACAGACCGGGGATGATGCTTCCTAGAAGATGAGGGTGTTGGGGGGGGGGGTGGTTTGTTGATGCCTCTGTTGAGGGAGACAAGTAGGGGCTTGGGCAAATGACTTCTAATTTCCTATCTAAATCTTTTTTTTTTACACTTATTCATTTTTGAGAGACAGAAAGTGGGGAGGGACAGAGACAGAAGGAGACAGAAGCCAAAGCAGGCTCCAGGCTCCGAGCTGCCAGCACAGAGCCCGACGCGGGGCTCGAACTCACAAACTGTGAGATCATGACCTGAGCCGAAGTCAGACGCTCAACCAACTGAGCCACCCAGGCGCCCCCCTATCTAATTCTGACTTGGCTTGGTGCTGGAATCATCTGAATATGTATTCCTCGGGTTTAAAAGCTCATTAGTTAAAGCAACCAGGCCAGTAATGATTTCACCTGGAAAATTCCACCTTAACCTGGGAGCTACTCGGCAGCTGCCTCCCGTTCAGGGTGGCCGGCTCTTCCTCAGGACCCTCGGAGGTGGGGCGGCGGTCACCGAGAAGGGCCGAGGGCAGGGATGCAACAGCCTGACTCCATCAGCTTCCGGTTCCCAGAAATGGGCAGAGCCAAGGGCGGTGGGGTGGATGAGGGCAAATCCCACGCCCACTCCAAGCAAAACAGCTCTCCTGAACCCAGGTCTACACAGGGACAGAAGCCAGAAACGTCCCTGCTGCGTACGAAGGAACCAGACATATGTTTCCGATGTTTGCCAGGAAAACGACTCAAGTGAACACAGCTTCCCATGAAAAGCAAACCAAAAGCAAATAAGACGCGGGAATGGATCCCGACATTTCCTTTATGCCCACTGTATAACCTTCCTCTAGCCAAACATCCACCACTAAGATCTGCCCACCTTCTTTCAGATGTGGAGGCTAAAATATGTTTTCCCCGCTACTTGGGGACCCTGCATGAAGACATATAAAACGAAGCAGCAGTGGGTGGAGACCGCGCAGCTGGACAAGAGTAAGGAATACCGTTTGCTAAGCAAGTCCTGTGTAGTGCCAGGCACCGGGTTAGGCACTGTCTGTTTACGATCTCCCAAGTCCTGCTTGACGCTTCCTTAGGCAGGTGTTACAGTTTCCATTTTATAAATGAAGAAACCGAGGCCGGGGTGAGGGTAAGACATGGGACTTGCCAGAAACTCCATGAGGAGGAAGCAGAGCTAGAATTTAAGCCCAGGTCCGTCTGAGTCCCACAGCCACACTTCTCCCTGACCTCATCATGTCCTCCTTCCCAGATGGCACCTGACAACTACCCCAACCCGGTTTCTGGAGGGTCCTCTCAGTCTATATCCCTGGCCGCCGAGCCGCTCCCCTCTCTTGGCCCCTCTCCTCAGTATGGTATGTGCTCCTTCCTCCCTCCTCCTCCTCCAGGTGAATTTGTCTCCGTTATTCTAGAACCAGGCTATACTCTGCTTTCTCCAAGAAAGCGTTCATCCACAGGACTATCCCCTTCTAACCTCTCATGACCTGAAAGGTAATGATGTTCAATCTGTTCCTCGAATGCCAAAAGATGTAATGGGTTTCAGTGCTGTTCCTACCCAAGTTCAACAGCACAGCCACCATCCCTCTGAGAGTCAAGACCCCCTGCTGTCTATTTCCAAGGGCTACAGGTATGATGATCCTTGAAGGAATGGGGGTGTCCACATAGGGCTGTTTGGATGAGACCTGACAAAATCTCCAGGCTCAGTAACTGTTGTTCTGATGGATGATCCACAGGTATACGGGTGTCCAGAAGGCCATAAGCCGGAATGACTAGGCAAATTGCTGCTGGGACTCCCCTGTGGACATCTCCCGGGTCAGCTCCCAGGCTGCCCCTGACAGTTTCTCACTGCTGACCTTTCCTCCCTGCCTGGACCTCAGTCAGGCCCCCTCATTTGTGCTCAGCCCCACACCCACCTTTTCCCAGTCCTCCCTCCAGTCTGGGGACCCCCCCCCCCCCCCGCCGTGGTCTGGGCTGGGGAGAGGCCCATGAGGCAGTTTCCTGACCCTCATTCTAATCCTCAGGTTGCAGAAGAAATTGTGCCTCCTCCCGTAGGCCCCCACCTTTGACTCACAGAGGCCTGTTTGGCTTGTCTCACCACTGGACATGACTCAAGCCAGAGAGCAAGTAGTTAAATCCTCTTGCACTTGAATCTCACGGTGTTCTAGCTATGCAACTTGGTCTAGTTCCTTAACCTCTCTGTGCTGAAGTCCTTTCATCCATCACACAGCTGTTGTGTGAGGAGGAAAGGAGTTCACACACACGCAGCTCCCAGAACGGGGTTTGGCGCGTGGTAAGCACTCCATAAATGTTTGCTGTGGGTATTACTTCTTGTGCTTTTTATTCCCACAATTAAAACCAGCTTCTCTTCATGTGTGGTGGCCTCTGTCTGACCCAAAGAGAAGTCCTACAGGGAGAAGGAGGAAGAAAGTAAAACACAGTGGTGGCGTCTCAACGTTACAAACTCCTGACAGCTGGTATCCAACTGGACGTCCAAGCAGGGCCCAAGGCTGTGCAGAGTCCAGAGCAGGGGCAGAGAGGGGCCCAGTGGCTCAGCCCAGGACTCCCCAACTCTCACAGCCATGGAAGCTGGGTCCATGGAGTTCAGTAAGGTCTCCAGGCCGCACGGGGCCCCAGATGACACCTGAGATGCCCCTCATGACCACCCTGAACATCACTTCCTCGTGGGTAAAATCAGGATTCTGATAATACCACCCGCCAGGAGCAGCTTTGGAAATGAGCTGGATGGATACATGGCAAGAGCTTTGAAGAACGCCTATATAATGACACTTCCCAATGCTAGATCTTATTATCTTGATAATTCTTATTTTCTTCTTCGTGCCCTCCTGCAGCTTCCACTTTCTATGGTGTGTGTGTGTAGTAATTTTACGACAAAGGAAATATGGCGAAATGGCATGTTTTAAAGAAAAAAAAACAGTGATTAAAGATGGAGTATCAATGCTGAGGATGTAAAGAATGGAGAGGATACATCCAGTTGGGGATGAATCAGGGTGCACCTCACGGAGGCAGCAGCATTTGAGACAGGCTTTCAAGCATGGGCAGAATCTTGTTAAGTAGCCAACAAGATTCCTTGGCACAACAAGATTCCTGGAGAGTCAAGGAACAGAGAAACTGCTACTAATGAAAAAGATGTGAGGGGAGAAAACCCAGAAATGCCAGCAGGAGAGGCAGGAAAAGGTCTTAGGAGGGGCATTTTTTTTCCCAGAATGCCTATCTTCTGGCCAAAAAGGAGACCAGAGACAGAAGGTGGATACAGCCTTTCAACTAGAAAGACTTTTCTTTGTCATGGATGTAGGCTTAGGATTGGTGCTGGGAGCCACAAACTGATCATTTACAGAAGAAATAGGGGTGTCTGCATGGCTCAGCCGGTCGAACGTCCAACTTTGGCTCAGGTCATGATCTCATGGTTCATGGGTTTGAGTCCCATGTCAGGCTCTGTGCTGACAGCTCAAAGCCTGGAGCCTGCTCCGGATTCTGTGTCTCCCTCTCTCTCTGTGCCTCCCCCACTTGTTCTCTCTCTCTCTCTCTCTCTCTCTCTCTCTCTCTCTCACACACACACACACACACACACACACACACACAAATAAACATTTTTAAAAGAAAGAAAGGAGAAATAAAATGATCACTAACACCATGGGAGAAATTGTGGTCAAGTGAGACAGGGCAATATACACAAGGGTAGTAAGAAGAAGGGAAGAGGCAGACAGAAAAAAGGAAGGCCAGCGAGGTTTTTTTCTCACACCCAAAGAAGCAACGGAATCAAGTTCACTCCTTCCTGAGATAATGTAGACAACCCTTGGCTCCTCAGTCTCAGCCCCAAGCCTCTTCACTAAACAAGGGTCAATAACCCTCTGGGTAATGCACCCCTTCCCTGGGTCCTGGAAGCCCACTGCTCCCAGCTCTGCCAAGGAAGCCTTCATGGGACAGAGAACAAAGCGTGTCTCTTGCCTTGATGAAAGCATCAAAACCTGGAGAAGCAAAAAGCCGAGCCAGCTGGTATAGGCAAGGTACTTAATGCAAACGCATTCCTACTTCTTCCAATCTTTTTGAAAGTGCTCCTCCAATTTCATATAAGCCAATCAGTAGACAGTGGCACTTGAGCATTGTAAATCCCACTTCTGCCACCCTGAAGCAGTGTAGCTCCACGCAAGGTGCCTCCTTCCTGGGAGCAGGAGTTCCTTCATCCATCCAATGGGAGGAATGACACAGACCCTGTAAGGTGGTTGGGAGCTTTACAGGGAGTGAATGCATGGTCAACGTCAGCCCTCGATAAGGACCAGCAACTGCTACCAAAAAGTCAGAGACAAAGATAAGCATGCACAAAAATGCACACAGAATAGCTCCTCTTGGCTGGAGAGCAAAAGCAGGAACTGGGGTATGCTGCTGAAGTCCCGAATTCCTCTAGATCTCGGCTAGCAAGTGCCTTGGCCAGGGACAGGCTTTCAAGCTGTTAACAGCCTCATTTCCCTAAGTTGTATAACAGGAACGGTGGTTCACTGTGGAGCTGGGCACGCAGAGCGTTGGGGCTGATGGGCCACATACTGGGCCCAGACCCTTGGGCAAACGTTAAGCAGATTGTGTGGTCTCCCTCTAGCACTGGGCAAGAAGAAGAGACCTGAGACATCCATCTGCAGGTCTGGACTAGGAAAGGGGTGCAACATGCTTGCTTCGGGGCAGCCAGCAAGAGATTCGGGGCGGGGGGTAGGGGAGGGTTGAGCTCAAAAAGCTGTTCTACATGAAGCAGAGACAATTTCACAAAATGATGTCTATTATCCCAGACATTTGAGAACCTGCCTGACTCTTCCTGCCCTGTGCCCATCTTCCAGGTCAGAAAACAAGCACAGCAGCCTGATACTTGAGGAATACCCATTCTATCTGGGAATTAAAGAGCTGCTTCTATGAATTCAAATAAGGATCCCCCCTGTCTACACTGAGTCTTTCTTGACTCAGTAGCGACCCAGAACATGCTGCCTGCAGTATAGCCTTTCTTTCGCTTCATGTTCCTGCATAAAGTCACATACTGGGCAAGGCAGCCCGGAGCCAGCTTCTCCCTCGTTTCACCATGTAAAAGGCTGCCAAAGTAGCACCAATATATTCCGTGGTCTCTCCCTAATTCCATCTTCATTTAGCAAAATCCACTGACACCGTTAATTTGCATTGAGACCCAGCGGGCAAGGGTAAATAAGCCACTTACACAAAACAATGTTAAGGTGGCTTTAGGTGATAATGACAAAGGCCACTGCCACTTGTCACATTACGCTTGTCATGCCCTAGTTGAGTAATCCAAAGGGGCGACGGTGAGGACCCTGGCATCTCAGAAAATACAAGTTTCAGATAGATAAAAGAAAGCCTGGCTTCTCACAGCAAGTGGGGGGTACACACCGGAAACAGTCAATGCTTTCTAAATATTCAAATAAATCCACAGATGACAGATCCAGAAGGGATTGTGAAAGGAACCTGAAACAGGCAACGTGTTTATAAATCAGCACAATGACTAAAATGGATTGGCTTCCCTCTTCCCCACAAAAACAATATTGCCGTGGCAAGGTTATGAAGCATTCCTAACTGTGGACCTCATGATGATTAAATCATAAATATGACTCAACATGCCAGGAAAACAAAGATATCACAACTCTAAACCTTTACAATAGTTGGCCACAGTAAGAATTTACATGGCCGGCCCCATATGATGGGCATTGCTTCATCGGTCAAACCAATTATACGAAAAGTCACATTTTACTCTAAAGCCTACAAAAAAACAACTAAAAAATACAATGCCACTGCACCACCAACTTGACCTATAGCTGATTTGTTAGCTATAATACACATCACATTTGTACCGCTTTGACTCACCTTCTTAATACGTGGGAGTTTGGGGGAAATGATTTTAAAAATCCTGCTCTCTTTTGAAGATGGTGCAGGAAAAACTACCCGAATGCCTTCGGTTCTCCTGGAGCAGTTGTTCTGCAGCAGCGAGGGGCATTCAGCATCAGCCCCCTGCCTCCGAGCCCCACTCCCACTCTCAAGTGCTGCAGGAGTCCCCACTCTGATGGCGGTGAGCACACCAGCAGCTATGTCTCTCCTTCCCCTTAGAAATCTCCTGAAGATGCCCCAGGCTTAGCTTGGATGCTTCTCAAGGCAGCTCCTTCCACTGAGACAGATACCTAGATCCCCATAATTCTAATCTGCTCTCCTGGGAACAAAGAAATAAAGCTGATCTTCCTTTTGTAGCTCAGGCTATCAGCTAAAATGCTATAGTGTCAAGAAAAAGAAAAGACAGCTCAATGAGGATTAAACAATAAGGAAGTTTATAGACTTGCCCGAGAGGCAGCCCTGAGTTGGGGTGAGCTTGGTAGGGGGGAGGGAATCGATCCAGGGACTCTGCCATCTCCCAGGACTGGATGGCCTTGTGGTTACAGGCTGGCAGCCAACAGCCAGCAAGGCTACCTGCTTTCTCCCTCGCTGTTGCGGGAGGGGTAGACAGAGAGATGGCCCTTTCCTGAACCCTCCTCAACCAAGCACAGACTTACTTTCCCCGAAGCCCCTACCAAACCCTTCCTTGCATCTCATTGGCCTGAAATGTCTTAGATCTTCCATCTATGAACCAATCACAGAGGCCAGGGGGATGGGACTTCCCTGACTGGCTTAGCTATCGACCGAGCAGGGTCCATCCGAAGATTGTGGATCAATCTACCAAACCATACCCACGTCACATTCCCCCCACCCTTTCCACCCCCCACCCCCACCACTGCTGGTTTTACACATTGGAGAAGGGTATGGTGATTGTTGGAAAAACAATCACCATGTCCACTCTATGGTTCTTCTTTTTCGGTGGAAAATCCAATCCCTTCGGCAGATTCTCCACAGGAGGATCCCTGGGCCTCTTGTGATCTGGCTGCCCTCTCCAGCACTCAGCCCTTGGGGTGCTAAACTATGCGGGGGAACCACTCTGCCTGTGTCAGTACGCTGGGCATCCAGAAACACTGGCTAAGCCAGACTTGTGGCTTTCACAGTCATGCCATACTGAGGGCTTATACTGGACAAATCGCCATGAGCTTTAGTGGGGCCTGGGTTTAGATTCCTGCTCTACCACTGACTGGATGGATATATAACCCTGAGCAGGTTATTTCACCACCTTCACCCCCGGTTTTCTCATCTGTGAAATGGGGCTAATAATGGTAGTTACTATACTGGGTTATCCTCAAGAGAGAAAGCATGTACTTAGTTCTCTCCCATCTGGTACCAATATCAGCCTCCAGCTGCACAGAAAAGTAGAGGCTTTCTGTTCCTCCTTTACTCACACCAGATCCGGAAATGTGATCCCTGCCATCTGTGGATGCCCAGCTGTGCAGAAGGCCCCACATTCTCTGCAGGAGAAACTCGCTCTCTGCCCTCCAAGAGCCCTCTCCTCCTTCCCTCCACCTGCTCTGCCTCTGCCCCCTGCCCCCCAGACTCCCCATATGTAGCAGAACTAAGCAGAACAGCTCCATCACAACAGAAATACCCATTTACAGTAACTGTGCCTTTTTTCTGCAATTGCAGCTGCTACTGTGTGCCTCCATTACTCAAATGTAACAAACCCACTTCAGCAATACTGGAGTTAATTATAAAGAGAAATACTCAGAGCTCTGGAAAGAAAATTTCAATAGTAGCCATTCATCTTGTAAAACACTCAGCCTTCTCCAGGAGCTAAAAATGAAAAAGAACTATCACACTAGATTTCTTTGCAAGTGTTTTCATGGTATGTGAGCTTCTTACAATGATTATGGATATTGATATTCTTAAGTAGTTTAAAGAACTTGGCCAAGGCAGGAATCAGAGAGGAAACTAACTGCTCAGTGACTGTTTCTTCCTTCGGTGAAAAAGTGGGTCATATCTCAAATGTTAACACTTCTTTCCCTACCAGGCTGAGAATTCCTGTGCTTGGGAACTTTCTTGAGCCCCCATCCCCCAATCTGTCCAGCACCCTCTTGCTTTGGCCTGTCCCTGTGGGTTCTGCCCAGTTGCCCTGACTCAATCTCGTTCTGCCTACTCCTCCAGACAGGTGCCTTAGCCAGACTAGCCTCCTGGCTGTTCATTCTCCCAGCTCACCTTCAGCCCCGTGCCCTGCACCCCTCTGGTCAGGACTCTCCCAGCCCTGCACCCAACTCACCCCTTACCCTGATCACCTATCCCACAAGGGACTCTGGAAAGTAAGAGTGAAGACCATCCTGTTACACACTAAGTAGAGAAGTACCTGAGAAATACTTGAGAAGGTTGCTTGTCAAGGAGGAAAGTCAAACTCTTGCAAAACCACCCCCTTATCACCATCACCACTGGAGACAGGTCCTGGTTGGGCCATGAAGCTAATTCTGGGTAGGAAGCTTGACACAGATGAGTTCTCTTGAAGGAAGCACATGGCAGGATGGACAATTGTTCCCATTTCTTCACCCCTTCCCCCACCACGTGGCTGTGCAGAGGAGGAGGACACAGAGAGCACACCCCACCGCACTGACCCTGGGCTTGGCTATGTGTGTTGCTTTGGCCAAAGGGATATTAGTAGATGTGACACAAGAGGAACTCTTTAAGGACTTGCACAGTTTGGTTTAGCCCCTTACACTTTCATGACCCACCATGAGAAAGGCATGCCCCAAGTAGCCACTAGTGCAAAGGGACTGGGACTCTACTAGCAGCCTAGAGCCAAGCTGGCAATCCCAACCAAGACTCGGGCAACCCCAGGCTCATGAGCAAGAAAACAAATGTTTGAGTTGTTTGTGTGCAGCAAAACCAAAACAGAACAGCCATTGCCCCAAAACACCATTGCTGGCATCCTGACCACAAGGTTCCTTATTGCCCCAAATCAAGAGGTGACTACAATCAACACAACTAAAAGGCAATATATGCAACTGGAGAAAATATTTGAAACGACATATCTGCTAAGGAGTTAATATCCAAAGTATATAAAGAAATCATACAATTCAGTAGTTATTAATAGTCCAGTTTAAAAATAGCCAAAGGACCGGAATAGACATTTTTCCAGAGAAGACATTCAAATGGCCAACAGGTATATGAAGAGGCATTCAACATTACTGACCATCAGGGAAATGCAAATCAAAACCACAATGAGATATCACCTGACACCTGTTAGAATGGCTATTATCAAAAAAAAGAGAGAGAGAGAGTTTACAGGTATTGGTAAGGATGTGGAGAAAAGGGAACCCTTGTACACTGTTGGTGGGAATGTAAATTGATACAGCCACTATAGAAAACAGTTATGAAGATTCCGCCAAATTTAAAAACAGAATTATTACTGGATATGATCCAGCAATCCCACTTCTGGGTATATATCCAAAGGAAATGAAATCAATACCTTGAAGAGATATCTGTACCCTCACGTTAACTGCAGCATTATTCACAATAGCCAAAATCTGAAAACAACCTAAGTGCCTGTTGACAGATGAGCAGATTAAGAAAAAAAAAAGGTGTGTGTGTGTGTGTGTGTGTGTGTGTGTGTGTACATGCACGCGTTCGCACACAAGCACATGTGTGAGCGTGATGGAATATATTCCGCCACAAAAAAAGTAGGCAACCTTGTCATTTGAAGCAAAATGAATGAATCTCAAGGACATTATGCTAAGTGAAATAAGTCAGATGGAGAAAGACAAGGACTATATTCCTCACTTGTGTGTGGAATCTAAAAAAACCCTGAACTCATAGAAACAGAGAACAGACTGGTGGTTATCAGGGCGGGAGGTGGGAGTGGGGGTAAATGGGGAGATGCTGGTCAAAGGAAGATAAATTCCAGTTATAAGACGGATCAGTTCTGAGGATGTCATGTACAGCATGGTGGCTATTTGCTAAGAGAGTAGATCTTGAAAGTTCTTACCACACACACACAAAAAGGTAATTATGTGAGGTGATGGATGTGTTAGCTAACCTTATGGTGGTAATCATTCCACAATATGTAGGTATATCAAATCATTACATTATACACCTAAAACTTACACTATGTTATATCTCAATAAAGCTTGGAGAAAAAGGATAATAAATATTGTATTTTTAAAAAATAGATTGCCATCCACCTGACTCTTGATTTCAGCTCAGGTCGTGACATCACGGGTTCCATGAGATTGAGCCCTACATTGGGCTCCATACTGTCAGTGCGGAGCCCGCTTGGGTTTCTCTCTCTTCCTCTCTCTGCTCCTCCCCTTCTCTCTCTCTCTCTCTCTCTCTCTCTCTCTCTCTCTCAAAAATAAATAAATAAACATTTTTTTAAAAAACAGACTGCCATCTTTGCGGGACAGAAGAGAGAAGAGCAGCCACTCCATCGATAACCCCACGGCACTTGGCAATGATGATGGACCAAGGAAATAAATCAGAATCCTGGATGGGACCAGCTTCTGCCTCACATGCCCCACATGGTCAACAACTGTGCTTGCCTGCCTCGTTTCCCCTTGCCCTCACTCTGGTACTAGCCCCCCAGACTTCCCTCTGGGGAATCACCGCACCCACACCATCAGCGTGACTTAGGAAGGCTCCCTCTGCTCTCTGGCTTTAGGCATGGGCTCATACTATCCACTTATTCCATTACCCTGGCCACAGTGACTGGGTCAGGGATGGACATATGACCCTGGCCAGATGCAAAAGAGCCAAGCAGAGGACTTTTGCAGGAACCGCTGGGGAGGAGGGGCTCTTTCTGGTAAAATCTGGGCTCGGAGATGCTGGAGTCACCATCAACAGATTGCCCAAAAATGAAGCAAACACAGAGGGAAGCCAGGGCTAAAAGGTGGAAAGAAACAGATGTCTAAAGCCTTTGTGTGAACACCTGGATCCAGCTGAGCCTTAAGTTGATATATCCTGAACACCTCAGATGTATGAGTCCGTAACTTTCTAGTTTCTTCAGCCAGGGAAGTTGAGTTCTTTCCCTCCCCGACTGAAGACGCTCCATTTGTCAGCCACCCTGTGCAACTGCTCCTCTCCATCCTTGCATCATTGAGGTCTGTTCAATGTTAAGAAAGGGCAAAGAATTTCCATGCTCCTGCATTGGAATTTCTGTTGCTGGCCTCTGCCATTTTGTTGGGCCAGTGGTTCCAAACCCTTGAGAATGGCAAAGTCCATCATTCTTGGTCAGGAATATTGCATAGCGTCTATTTGTTCATGCATATGTTTATTATTTTCTCAGTAAGTGGTTAACCTTTCCTTTTTCTTGGGGGAAAAATAATCTGAGCATACCATCACCTCATTTCCCTGCCTCCCTCAGTATTCAGGAACATGACAAAGTTGAATTTCTGAACTTTAAGAGAGTTCAAAGCAAATCAAACCAGCCCCCTTCAAAACAAAAGAAACTATCTTGTCGCAGAGGGTCCTCTCGCCTGAAATGCATTCCAAAGCAATGCCACAAATGCATGCAGCAGACCAAATGCCATCGGCTGCTGATTGAGGGCCATCTGAAGAACATTCTCCCCTTCCGGCCATCCCCCAACCCAGCTGCCAGGTCTCCCCACTTGGAGTCCTCAAGTTCCTGAAATGATATGGGCAGTGCAGATGTCACAGGGCTCACATAAGGCATGAGAGCAGCCTTGGCCCTTGAGGGCTCTCCTGCTCAGCTGTCACAGCTGATTGGGCCGCTGGCCCAACCAAGGGCTCATTCAGAGAGCCTCCAATGCAAGACTCACCTCCCTCCCGCCCAGAGTCAAGCTCCTGATGCTCTAGTGAAGCATCGAGCGTTTTCATCTTGTAAAATGGAAATTCTGCACCCATTTTATTTAATTTTTTTAATGTTTATTTATATTTGAGAGAGAGAGAAACAGAGCACAAGTGGGAAGGGGCAGAGAGAGAGGGAGACAGAATCCGAAGCAGGCTCCAGGCTCTGAGCTGTCAGCGCAGAGCCCGACGCGGGGCTCGAACTCACGAGCCGTGAGATCATGACCTGAGCCGAAGTCGGACGCCCAGCGGACTGAGCCACCCAGATGTCCCTGCACCCGTTTTAAATACAATAACTTCCCTCCCCTGCCCGCTGGCAAGCACTCTTCTACTTTCTGTCTCTTGAATTTGACTACCCTAGGTACTTCATATAAGTGGAATCATACAGCATTTTGTCTTATTTCTGGCTTATTTCATTTAGCGTAACGTCCACAAGGTTCATCCTTGTTGTAACACGTTGCAGAATTTCCATCTTTTTTTAAGGCTGAATAATATTCCATTTTATGTATACGCCACATTTTCTTTATCTACTCACCTACTGATGGACGTTCAGGTTGTTTCCACACCTCGGCTATTCGGCATAGTGAGTGCTAACATCTCTTCATCAGTTCCGTCTGATACATACCCAGAAGTGTAACTGCCGGATCATGTGGTAGTTCTATGTTGAATTTTTTGAGAAATCGTCATACTGTGTTTCATAGAAGCTGCGCTATTTTACATTCCCACCAACAGTGTACAAGAGTTCCAATTTCTCCACATCTTTGCCCACACTTGTTATCTCTGGCTGTTGTCATTGTTTGTTTTTTTTTCATAGCAGCCATCCTGCTGCACGGAAGGTAGGATCTCATTGTGGTTTTGATTTTTAACTGCTACTCTTATTGTAGTGGCCAACACTGGAACTTTCTCCTGTCTGTTTTTTTGTTTCTTTATTTTAGAGAGACGGAGACAGAGCACGAGTGGGGAAGGGGCAGAGAGAGAGGGAGACACAGAATCCGAAGCAGGCTCCAGGCTCTGAGCTGTCAGCACAGAGTCTGACGTGGGGCTCGAACCCACGAGCCGGGAGATCATGACCCGAGCTGGAGTCGGTTGCTGAACTGACTGATCCACCCAGGTGCCCCACTCCTGTCTCGTTTTTAATGTTTCACAGGTGGGCTTATTTTACTTTGAAGATCCATGATCCTGGGTGCCTAACTAACTTGATACAAATGGCCCAACTTCTAAGAGATCTCCTGCTTCAAAGTCACCGGGGCTTGAATCTCCTAAGTCATTAGTGCTACCCGTCCCTTTTCAGAGGAAGAAACGGAGGTCCCCAGAGGGACACTGTAATGGTCAGGAAATAAGAGGTGGACAGATTGAAAACCTGACTCTGCCACTCACCAGCTGCAGGGCCGTGGAGTGTCTCTTGGCTTCTCTGAGCTTTGTTCTTGCTTTTCATTTCTTGTTTCTCTGCAAAATGGAGACATTCATAGTGTCTATCTCACGGGGTTGCTATAAGAGCGAAGCTGGATAACACGTGCCAAGTGCAATGCCAGGCACGCAGTAAGTGTCCATTTCCAGCAGCTCTTGTGGTTGTTGTTCTCTTATTCTTATTAAATAACTTGCCCAAGTCCCATGACTAGTGACCACGTTTCCAGATTCCCAGTTTATGTTCTTGCCGTGGTAACTCTTGACCCTACTTTCCTCGGTAGATGTGCTCACTTGGCCTTCTATGTGTCTCTGGGCCCAAAAACTGTAACCAATTGCCTTGTTTCTAAAATGTGCACTAAACTCAATCTCTCACTGGTATACTCAGTTCAGTGCCATTCAGGAGGATGGGGGACAGCTGTGGAAAGCCACTGCTGGTTGTTACCGCAAGTTCCAAGTGGTCCAAGGTAGCAAAAGGCAAGGGCCAAGTGATAGGGTGTGTGGAGGGTGTTCAAGGCACTGGGGCCTTGCGAGACCTTTGGCCTCCATGAAGTTCACATGATCTGACCTGACGGCTCTCCTCAGTCACTGGGGACCTGCTTTACCTTTGCATTGATTCCATCATGCATTTGTCTGATAATCCACACTTCACGAAGATGCTCTCATTCGGTGAGTAGCTCTTGAGAATCTACTCGAGCAAGATGACGTTCGAGGTGCCAACCACACCAAAGAGCAATGCCGCAGAGCCTGGGGAGGGAGACAGATATTCAGAAGGCCACACAGACCGGTGGAAAACCACAACTCTGCTAAGAGCGTAGAGGAGCTGAGTGCCCTGGGTCATGACAGGAACCGCTCTCCGCTGAAGGTCCAAAGCATGGGCTGCAGTGTTACAGAAGCAGCAAGTAAAACTGAGATGGGTCTTGGGCTGCTCTCCTGTCTGGACCCCAGACACCTGCTGTAGCTTTCAGCCTCCAGCAACCTTGCCACACTCACGGCCATGAGGGAAGGATCTGTTTCAGGTCTCTCCTTGACTTGCACATGGCTATCTTCTCTGCCTCCTTCTATAGTCTTCCCTCTATGTGTCTCTGTGTCCAAATTTCCCTTTTTTAAGGATACCAGTCATATTGGATTAACACCCACCCTAATGACCTCACTTTAACTTAACTTACCTCTATAAGGGGCACCTGGGTGGTTCAGTCGGTTAAGCGTCCGACTTTGGCTCAGGTCACGATCTCGCAGTTTATAGGTTTGAGCCCCGCGTCGGGCTCTGTGTTGACAGCTCAGAGCCTGGAGCCTGCTTCAGATTCTATGTCTCCCTCTCTCTCTATCCCTCCCCTGCTTGCTCTCTCTCTCTCTCTCTCTCTCAAAAATAAATAAGGAATTTTTTTTAATAAATAAATTAAAATAAATAAATTACCTCTATTAAGACCCTATCTCCAAGTCAGATCACATTCTGAGCTACCAGGGGTTAGGAATGCCACACATAAATTGGACAAAGGGGACAAATTTCACCCCAAAACACTCCTGAAACAGAAACTTCTCTCTCACTTCATACTTTCCTTTGTAGACTTTGAAATTTTATACTTATTTATATTACAAAATTTATATTACAAAAAAATTATTTTTCTATTATAACTGTCTCATATATTTATGAGATTTCTATTACAAAAAATATTTTTAAGAGAAAAATCTATTAGAAATTAAAGCCCATCCCCGCCCCCCACCAAATCAACTGTCAAACGAAAGCACAGCGATTGTGTGTTGCAGGTCAACAGCATTTGTTTCCATCTCGGAAACGAGAAGTATGTCCTACATCACAGATCTCCAAGATGGAGAGTCCACATCCAAGGGAGACATGACTTGACCATTACTGGCCTCACACACTTCTAGTTATTTTTGTTTTAGTTTCTGTTTTGTTTTATGGTGTGTGTGTATGTGTGTGTGTGTGTGTGTGTGTGTGTGTGTACTGGTATATACTTACTCTTAGGGCAGAACTAAGACAATGGTTTTGGTAGTAGTTCTGAGCACATGCTGGAGGGCTCCTTCACAAAGAAGCTTCCTTTCCCATACAAGGATTGATATGGGTACCTCCTGGGAAGATAGGAGCCTTCTTACAGGTCAGGTAGAACCAAAGTGTCTGCCTGAAACTGAACTTCCATAAGGAAGGGTCAATATTACTCCACCATGGATCCAGTCATCAAAATGTGCTCAAAAGCAAGAACTACAAACAACACCCTAAGAATGGTGTTTTGCAGAAAAGAAAGTCTGGGTTCCCTCATGACGTTGGTGAGCCCTTGTGCTAGCCTTGGGCTACTCACCTCCAAAACTTCGTGTTATGTGAGCTAATGAAAAGTCTTTCCTGTTTGATCCGTTGTAATTCCGATTTGATGTCACTTGCAGCCAAAAGCATCCCTAAGTGAGACAACTATCATTTTTGCCTGTTACTGTTCCCATGAGACAGTGAAGAAAATGAATATCCAGAGAAGCAAACTGATATATCCAAAGTCACACAGCTAATGGAGCCAGAACTGGAATTCAGGGCTTCCCTGAATACACATGAGGATACAAGACACCACAGTCAACACAAGCCCTGTTTCTCCCCCGTGGAGTTTTTACCACATGTTGTCACCTCCCAGAGCTGTTTTTAGTCTCCAAATGCCATGAGGCACTGGCTCGCCAGCTGCCGCCTCCTAGCTCAGTGCCATTGATATGACATGTCAGCACAGTGGTCTTTGCTGTCTTCATGGGGGTACAGAGGTCCCGCAGGCATTCTGTATCCTTGCCTTGACAGTTCGTATGTCCCCCTCCCTTCTTTGGACATTCTTGTCCATCAGCTCCTCTGAACTTCAATTACGTCACTGCATGCACGCATTCTTGCAATATTTAAAACAGCGGCTATGAAAATTATGTAATAACATTAGGACATTACGACGTTAAGCAGAATGCAAACTGCATGCACAGAGATAAGAAAAAACACATATGCACATGAAAAACGAAAGCCAAACCACGAGACTGCTGGCTGCGACTGTGGTAAGACTGTGGGTGATCTCTCTTCTCTTTTGATTTTCCAAACTTCCTGGTATGTACTTATAATGAAAAACAACAAGGTTAAAATGTTTTTAAAACATGTCATTGTTTATCTGGCCCTTCTCCTGGGAGGTAGCAATGCAGAGCATGCTAGATACGAGTATGAGCTCAGAAGCTTCGCTGTCTGGGTTCAATCCCAGCCCTCCCTCTTAAGAGCTGCATGGCCCTCCGTGAGTTCTTTAAATGTTCTGTATTTCGGTTTCCCCATCTGTAAATTGGGGCTAATAAAAGCACCTGTCTCATGGGGTGCTGTTGAGGATTAAGCAAGTTAACATTTGTAAGGCATTACAATGTAAAGGCATTAAAGGACATCAGTGCCTAGTCCACAGTAAGTGCTATGTAAGTGTGGGTTAAATACAAGCCACCTCACTGTGCCTTCTCCACTGAGGGCACCTTGGAAGCGAATGTGATATAGAAACTGGGCAAACCTCATGTTCAGAGGGACCGAACCGGTGGAAGTTTCAAGAGGTGGATTTGTACTCAAAATAATTAAGACCGTAACTCTAGAGCTGTCTCACTCATATGGAGCAGGCTGGAGGTGTGCTCCTCATTAAGTCAGCACTGGATGGCTCTCTGTCATAAATACTCTCTGATGCTTTATAGCTCATGAAGTATCCCCTCATAAGGCTCCTGGCAGAATTACGGAAAGGAAAGATGAGCAATCCTGCCCCAGGGCACAAAGACCCCTCCCCCCCCACCTCCCCCATCCCACCCCCAAGCTAGTCTTTCTCTGCTTAAACAGGATGAAGTCCTCTAGCGGCCAGGAGGTGACACTACAACTTTTTATGTGAGTCCCAACACAGGATGCCCAATGGTCGCTGGCGACCTTTATTTAGCTGGGTTTGGTTTCGCCTGGCATGTCGGGAGAGAATGCAGGTCTCCTCCTCTCCCCGGTGGCCAAAAGAGCTAAAACACATTTCTTATGACCCAGTACCTGCATGTTTGTGGTATAGCCCACTTTATCAAACTGATCTCTAGAAAGGAGGCCCTTCCCCTGGGTGCATTTGATTGTATATGCCACTTGTGGTATACATTACATCTGTTTAGACACAGAGGGTTTCTAAAAATGATGGCTTAGAATTTGTTAGAGATGGGTAGACCTTAATCTAGATTCTCTCATTTCAATCCTGCCACATTATATGGGGGAAAGCCCAACGTTTAGAATAGTGCCTGGTACACAGCAGGTACCTTATAAATATTTTATGAGAATTAGGTGTCATTTTTTTCTCCTTGCCATTACTTTAAGAAGAGACCTCATCAAAACGCTCATTCAGATGACACATGAACTGCTCTTTCTTTCTCAATGTGGCATCGGTAAAATGCCCATGAAAACAGGATGCTACATTAGGAATAAGGTTCCTTTATTCTTATATTTTATATATTATTGGGGAGAAGAAAAAAGCAGGAAGGAAGAGGAAGAAGAAACAGACCAAACAAAGGATAGTCTAGCACAGAGCTCAAGAAACTTTCTGGAAAGGGCCAGAAGGTAAGCCTTCTAGGCTTTCTGACTCATGCAATCTCCCAGCCACAGACAATACATAAGTGAATGGGGATGACTGGATTCCAATCAAACTTTATTGACAAAACAACCAGTGGGCTGGATCTCGCCTGCCAACCCTTCCTGGAACGCAAGAATGATGACATAAATGGCAGAAGTGGTTAAATGATCATGGTGTTCGCTTACTGCCCGAGTCCAAAACCAAGTGTCAGGCCCTGACGGAGGGTGTACAACTTCAGAACATTGGCTTAACCTCTCCATGCCGTAGGTTTTGTTCAACTTTAAAGTGGAGAGAGTAATACTATGGGCCTTGAGGGATTAGCGTGAGGATCAAATAAAACCACGTTGGCAAATGATAAGCACGGTGACTGGTAGTTGGAAGTGCACTATAAACACCAGCTGTCTTCATCGTCACCTTCCCTGTCGTCATCGTCTGAGTCACTTGACCGACAGAATGGTGAGCATCACATGAGATAATGGACATGAACGTGCTTTGCAAAGAGAAGGCCTCTTTCACTTAAGTGCTCAAATGCGTAACAATATCCCATCCACTCCTCATTGCCGAAATGCCAGGGGAAGTTGGATATGTTCTTCTTGTGTCAGTGGAATAGTTCGGGAAACTGAGCCTCTGGAAAACTTAGGAGAATCGTTGCAAGTGACAACTTCCTGATTTGGTGAGGGCACCCCATAAGGAGCCCGGCTTTCATATTCTTTGCCCCTTTTCTGCCTCCTTTCAGCAACTTTGGATCGCCATGCCTCTACTGGGAACTGTTTGCTCAAAGATTTCAAAACACCTCCAAGAAATAGGTCCTGAAAATTTTCTCAAGTCTGCTCCCCTATCTGCCATCCTCCTGTCCCCTCCACCTGCTGATTTTTGGTCTTCACTATCTGTGCCTAGTCTACTGCAAAAGCCCCTTAACTGGTCCCTGTGGCGTAGATGGATTTCTCCCTGTTCCATCATCCACCATCCACTCTCATTCTGGGTGATGCTTGTAAAGCACACATCTGACTCTCATGCACAGAAGGCCTTTCATGATACGGGTCCCCATCAGTTCAGCAGGCCAAGTGCTAGTCCCTCCTATCCCCCTGTCCATCCCCAGGGACACCCTCCTGACTCCAGCTCCAGCAACATGCTCACCCTTTGCTCAGCTCCATGGGCTCCCCACAGGAGGTCTCCACAGTGCCACTGGTGTTCCGGAGCAGAGACCCCTGCCACCACGACACACACACTCTCACTCAACACCACAGTCTAAGAAATCTTCAGGACCAATTCCATCAAGCCCCAGGCACTGCCCGGAGCCTACATCTCCCAGCCATCATCCCACATCACCTGCTCTTCCATCCCAAAAGAGCTTTGTACACACACTGCCATGACTTGGCTTCCTGCCCTCCCCAGTGTCCCAGTCTTCTCATGAGTCCTGCATATTTCACTGTCCATTCTCAGAAAAATTCTCTATTCTCCACCTCTTCCCTGAAGCTCCCCTTTACCTTGCCCTGAACTGAAACCTAGTTCCCTCCTAAAATCTCTGCTTCCTCTTCTGTCTGCTCAAGGGTAGCTCTTCTCTTTCTCAAACTCCTTGTGCTGCTGACCCAGAGATGGAGGAGATATCCTCCTTGCCATGTTTGGGACTTTATCCTTCCTGCTTCCCTAAAAAAGCTCATGGGCCTAGAAGCTCATGCCACTAGACTAGACCACCCAGCCCCTCCCTGTCCCAACCCTATTGTGCTTTTCGTTTATTAATGCATTTAAACCTCACAAAACCCCTCGAGGTAGGTACGATGATCATCTTCATTTCACAAATGAGGAAACTCAGGCAGAAAGAGGTTGAGCAGTTCACCAAGAATCACACAGATAAGACTCAACTTCGGGGAACTGACACTAGAGTCTGGCCTCTTAACCATTCCAACCACTCACACCCAGATATGGTGGCCCCCTCCACTCATCTCCCTTCCTTGAAGATTTTAGCACCTGCCTCACTGACTCTCTTTCTAAAACCTCTCCTATCATAATGCTTAGTGATTTCAATTCCATGAAGGCAATTCTCCCAGCGGCCTTCCTGCTTAGCTCCTAGGCCTCCTTGCCTCCAGTTCTCCTGTTCTTCATCCTATAACCTTAGTCAAAAGCTTAGATCAGATCATTGGCAATAACTACATGTTATGGACTCAATTCTTATGTCCCCCCCAAATCCATACGTTGAAGCCCTAACACCCAATATGATGGTATTTGGAGATGGGGCCTTTGGGAGGTAATTAGCATTGAATGAGGCCATGAGGGTGGAGCCCCATGAATGGGATTGGTGCCCAATGAGAAGAGACCAGAGAGTATTAAAAAAAAAGAAAGAAAGAAGAGACCAGAGAGCTCACTTATGTGTTCTCTCATTCACCCCCTTCCCTCCTTCTGCCTCCTTCGCTCCCTCTGCCCTTCTCCTTCTCTCCCTCAATCCCTCTCTCCCTCTTCACATGCACAAAAAAGAGGTCATGCGAACACACAGTAAGATATGGATTCCCTACAAACCAAGAACAGAGGCCTCAGAATGAAACCTGCATTGCCAGCACTTTGACCCAGGACTTCAGAGCTGTGAGATATAAATGTCTACTGTGTGAGCCACCCCGCCTGTGGTATTTTGTTATGACAGGCCCAACATTCTAATCCCCTTTACTTTCTCTATTGCCCCAATTTCAAGCACTCCAGGCACAGACCACTATCCTCAGTCTTTCCAGCTTACACCCTCCATGAATCCAACTCTAATCATCTTCAAAACCCATTAGGACTTCCATCATTGCCCCAACGACCAAGAGAATCCACCCACCTTGCCTAGTGAGATTCCAGGATCTATACCCCCTTTCATACACCCTCAATCCCAGTGCCTGTAGTTCCTCTCTCTTCGTTGCCTAACAAAGTGCAACTTGGTTAAGCCCACCCTCCCACCCATGCTGTGTCCGCTCCTAGCAGCTGAACATGGTGGAGAGACACAACCAGCCATGCTAATGGGCCTCACTGCAACATCCGTTGGTCATACCTAGCAATGTCTCATTTCCTTAGTCAGTCCCCTCAGCTGGGGACTATTCTCTGGACCTTCTCCTCAAACCTCCAATGCTCACTCGCTCCTCCTCACTCTCAACTAATCCTCTCACCTTTGCACTAAGCAGAAGCAGTCCACAGAGAGCCTCCTCATGCAACCCCTACTGATCACTCACCCACCTGCATCTGTCCCATCATCCTGCCTTCCTCTGTCACTTCCTCTCTGCAAAGGCCAGCCATTCCCCTATGCCATGGATGCCATCACCTCTCACCTCCTTAAGGACATTACTCCAACAATTACACCCTCTGGCTCCTACAAGTATTGGGTTTTCCCTCTCTGCTCAATCTTCCCCATCATCCCATATACAAGCTTTTCTTCCTTCTACCTTAAAAAAATACTTTTTAACTATGCTGACACCAGCACTCTCCTCCAGCTACTGCCACTTCTTTCTTCTCCTTCACAGACTAGATTTTCTGAAATGTTCACTGAACTCAAACGATCTAGTTTCTCCCATCTCATTCTGCGGTCCACTCAAATCGGCTCTCAGCCTCGCAATCCCCCTGGAATGGCTCCTTCCAAGACCACCAAAGGCCCCCAGGGTGTTCAATCCAGCAGTCAATGCCCAGTCCTCACTGCCTTGACCTACCAGTAGCATTGACACAGATGACCACACCCTCCTCTTAAAACACAGCGTGATCCAAAAAGAATCAAACACTCTAAAAAAGGAACTACTTGGTAACTGGATTGGGCATAAACAAGTAGTCAAAACCGGGTGCCTGGGTGGCTCAGTTGGTTAGGCATCCCCACTTCGGCTCAGGTCACGATCTCACGGTCCATGAGTTCAAGCCCCGCATCAAGCTCTGTGCTAACATCAGAGCCTGGAGCTGCTTTGGGTTCTGTGTCTCCCTCTCTCTTCCCTTCCCCTGTTTGCACTCTGTCTCTCTCTCAAAAATAAATAAACATGAAAAAAAAAAACAAGTAGTCAGAACTTACTTCAAGTTTTATGATACTTCAAGGAATTATCATAGTTCTTGCTATCATCTTATAAATGCTCAACATGCACCCCTCAGGTCCCATGACACATGTCAATCCTGAAAGGTGTTTATCCAAGGCTTGTGTGGCATATTACAGTTAAATGACTGAAATGGCAGCCATGATACATTTTTTCGTGTCCTCAAGGTTGGGAGGAAGAAGTGGCATAAACCAAGATTCTTGAGTCAGAAAATTTTTATTTTGATTACTGAATAATAAAATTCTTATTATGTTCAACTTGTCTGGAATTGGTCTGTACTTTCTCTGCTTGACTTCAGGGACACCACGCTCACCAGATTTTCCACCTGCTTCTCCAGATGTTCCTTCTCAGTGCCCTTCCTGGCCTTGTACGTCCAAGAGGTCTACCCATTTCTCCTCTTCCCATCTATTCTCAGTCCTTGGTGAGCTCGTCCACACTCTTGGCTTTAACAGCCAACAATCTCAGGTAACAAGCTCATACATCAACAACGCACTTGGCATTGCCACCTGGGTGACATCTTTTTTTTTTTAATGTTTATTATTTTTGAGAGAGACAGACAGACAGAGCAAGCAGGGGAGAGACAGAGAAAGAGGGAGATGCAGAATCCGAAGCAGGCTCCAGGCTCCGAGCTGTCAGCACAGAGCCCGACGCAGGGCTTGAACTCATGAACCATGAGATCATGACCTGAGCCGAAGTCAGACGCTTAACCGACTGAGCCACCCAGGCGCCCCATGGGTGATATCTTTTTTTAGTGTTTGTCTGCCTGTTTAGAGAGAAGAGATAGCGTTACCGGGTGAGGGGCAGAGAAAGAAGAGACAGAGAATCCCAGTCTATGCTGACAGCACAGAGCCCCAGGTGGGGCTTGATCTCATGAACTGAGGTCATGATCTCAGCCGAAATTAAGAGTCAGATGCTTAACTGACCGAGTGACCCGGGTGCCCCAACGTGGGCAACATCCAATAGGCACCTCAAACTCCAGATATTCCCACACACATAAACCTGGTTCTCCCAGTCACTGCCCTTTCAGAAGGCGTCCTCTTCATTCTGCACTTACTCAGGCCAAAACTCTTAAAGTCCTCCTTGACACCTCTCTTTCTCACACACCCCACATCTAATCCCTCAGCAAAGCCTACCCTCACAACATGACAACCTCTTGCCCCTTCACAGGTCCCAGCCCAGGCCAGGGAAGCTCTGTTTTTCACCTGGATTATGGCAGCAGCCTTCTCCCAGATTCCCTGCTCCACTCTTGACTCGTGCATTACTTTCCCACGGCTGCCCCAACGTATCTCCTCAACCTGGGTGGCTTAAAACAACAGGAGTTTATTATCTCACAGTTCGGGAAGGCAGAAGTTCAAGGTGCAGCAGGGCCAGGCTTCCTCCAAAGGCTCTACAAGAGAATCCTTCCTCTCCTCGTCGGGCTTCTGGTGGCGTCCAACATCCCTCCCTCGTGGCTTCAGCACTCCCATCTCTGACTCTGTTTTCACATGCCCTTTTCCTCCATGTCTGTGTCTTCTCTTCTGTCTCTTTTAAGAACATTTATCATTGGATGGGAATAGGTCCCACCCAGATAATCCAGGATGATCTCATCTCAAGATCCTTAATTACATCTGCAAAGACCCTTTTTCCAAATAAGGTTACATTCGCGGATTGTGGGGTGAGGACGTGGATATCTTTTGGGGGGCCACCATCCAATGCACTAAACCTCTCTAGAGTCTGTTCTCCATACAACACCCAGTCAACGGCCTTTAACACCATACATCACATTATGCCGTGCCTTAAAACTCTCTGTAAGCTCTCATCTCGTCAGTGAAATCAGAGGTCCTCACCATGACTGGGAAGACCCCTAGGTCATGGTCCCCACTAACTCTCTGACCTCGCCTCCCACCCCTTGCCCCTCACTCCCTCTGCACTAGCCCCTCTGGCCACATCCTAGCTTTAGGCCTATGTCCTTGCTATTCTCTCTGCTGCCCCCTCCGTGATTCACTTCTCAAGTCTCTTCTCCACCATCACCTCCTAACACCCCTGCCACCCCTTATCCCTCTTACTTTGCCTTATTTTTCTTCATAGCATTTCTATCCTCCTCCATCATCAGCTGAATACCACATATTTCTTTTCTGTCTGCCTCCTTTAATGGAATGTAAGATCCATGAGGTGAGGGGTTTTGTTTTGCTCACTGCATGCTATGGACTGAATATCTGTGTCCCCCCAGATTCATATGTTGAAGCTCTAATCCCCAATGCGATGGTATTTGGAGATGAGCCTTTGGTAGTTGGTTTAGATGAGGTCATGAGGGTGGGGTGCTCATGATGAGATTCATGTTCTTATAAGAAGAGACCACAGAGCCTGCTCTTTCTCTTTCCACCATGTGAGGACACAGCAAGAAGGCAGCCATCTGCAGATAGCCCTCACTGGGAACGAAATGGGCCAGCACCTTGATCTTAGACTTCCCAGCCTTCAAAACTTTGAGAGGTGTTTGTTATTTAAGCCACCCAATCAATAGTGTTTTGTTACCACAGCCCAAACTGACTAAGACTGACTGTGGTATCTCCACCTCCCAGAATAGTGCTTGGGGGGTGATGAGTGCCCCATAAATATTGTGAGTGAAAATGTTCCCACGGTCCTCTGGGAAGGGATTATATCCCAGTACTAGAGCACCAGCAAACAGACAACATTTTGGCTGGCTGGGTTTAATAGTACAGGTTATTTTAGTTCCACTTAACAGAAAACCAAAACCAAGGCTCAACCTTTACAGGAAGTAAAGATTTTGGAGGCAGACAGGCTTCAGGTATGGTCTGATCCAGTAGCTGAACAATGTCGCTCAGCATCCATTTCCTTCTGTGTCTCTATGGATCTACCCCAGCATCAGTTTCACCATAAGGCTGACTCCTCTCACTGTCACAAGAGAGCTAACAGGGTTCATTTTCCTCACTTATGTCTCAAGGGGAAGAGAGTTTCTCCTCCCCCACCCCCACCTTCAAAGAACTCCTGGGCTTCCTCTTATTGGAGCCACTCACACCAAATTCCCAGTCCTGAACCAATTCAAAGTAGCAATAATTACACTAATTGCCTTCAACCAATAAAGGTCCACTTCTAAACCGGGGGTGGGGCCAGTCAAACCACCAGCTGGGAAATCTGGAGTCCTTTTAGGAAGGAAGAAGGCAAATGGATGCTAAGAAGGTGACTAGTAATTCTCAGCAAAGTAGGTCTTTCAGAATTTCAAGCCCACTCAGGTGACTGCTGGCCCTGTCTGCACATAGGGTTGGTTCTGGGCCCCCGCAGCCAAGTTCTGGCTTTTATGATATATAAGCGAACCTAACCAAGGCTTTGGAATGCCTCTCTTAGAAACGAGTGGTGAGCGGGCCAAGCATACAATTAAGTATTGAATTTTTCTACAAACACACAAACAGATACACCCAGAACAGGGCATGGCATTAAGTCCTCTGCACAGATCCCTTTCCCACCAGCCTGTCTTGTGCCGAAAGACTTCTGGTTAGAGAATGTGCCAAACGATGGATGAAATGTTCCATCACAATTGAAGCAGATTCTCAGCAGTGGTTTTGCCCTCTGCACGGCATGGAATGCCTTTATGTAAGTACATATCTATGTATGTGGACCCACAGCATCAATCTTGAGGCTCCTTGCTCTCTTTACTCTCCATCTTGCTCTCTTTCCTTCTGCAAGAGTAACAGGGACTAAATGCTAAGGAAATCTTGAGTCTGTTGAAAGTGTTCCAGGCAAATAAATAAGCTTCCCATCTGAAAGTGATTTAAGAATCCCAAAAAGCTTTCTTATCTCCAACTACCTCTCCCATGAGTCTGCCTGGAGTCTAAAATCCCCACATTGGTCAAGCCTTTGGATTTGGGGTCTTGAAGATGCAAGAAAATTATCTCTTGAGTAAGTCATTAACAGCCATTGACCCCTAGGGGTGTTAGAGACCTTGCAGAGATGAAGTCCTGGGTGTGCGTATCTTAGAGGAAAAGAGGGCTTTATGTAACGACCAGACCAAAGAATATCCTAAGACGCCAGCAAGTAGGCAGAGTGAAGAACCTGAATTTGTGA
The DNA here is from genome assembly GCF_016509475.1 of Prionailurus bengalensis. NCBI lineage: Eukaryota > Metazoa > Chordata > Mammalia > Carnivora > Felidae > Prionailurus > Prionailurus bengalensis. Next base: position 177,177,996 of record NC_057343.1, read on the forward strand.
TGGAAAGACAACCAACATCCAACATTTCTTGCATCTTAACTGGGAGGCACTTGGCTTCTTTTATCAAAATGATGGAAGGCAGCATAGGCTATGATTAGTTTCTAGAGTCTGACATCCTGGGTCCAGACTCCAGCTCTGCCTCTAACTAACTGTGTGGCCCTGTGCAAATCTCTTCAACTCTTACCTGCAAAAAGAGGGTAATAACAAGGGCTTGTAGGATGATGTTATAATATAAAAAGTATATACAATATTATTAGTAGTACAGTACAATATATACTTATATATATAATACTGTAGTATAATATATAGTATACAATATTATATATTCCTTTACATATTATACTATATGATATACATTATAGTATATATAATAGTATAGTATACTACACATATACTATATATAGTGTTATACTATATTATGTAGCATAACATAAAATATATATGCATATTATATATAATACATAATGTATATGTATATATTATACATTATACTATGCTATATAATATTATGCTATATATTTTAGTATATATTATACATAATACATATATTAAGTATATATTATGTGTGACACTATACACATATGTTATACAATGTTATTCTATACTTCTTTATATATTATACTATATATAAGTTTATATACACTGTGCCGCATATGATAGTATAATATGGTATAATAAAATATAATAGTAACAATATAGTATATAGTATAATATATAATAATAATAGTAATACAATAAGAATAACCTTGTAGGGTTGTTGGTGGAGTCAATTATATACTTGACAAAGACTGAGATACTGACCTCATTTCTCCATGCCCCTGTGGTAGTGTTATACATCCAACCCCCACCATGACTTCAGGGGATATGGAGGAAACTTCCCTGCCTTTGACTTGACTATGTCACTTGCTTTGACCACTGAGATGCTAGCAATGGTTTGAACTATGCCTGCACGACTGACATTGCCTTCTTGTGATCCTCAAAGAACCAACTAGTGTAGGGAGGATGGGCATCATGTGGAACAGACCTGGACCCAACTACAGCCAGAGCCCAACACAGCCAAGCCCCATGTAAATCAGGCAAACCCCAGATGACCTGCAGATGTGAGAGCTGGACACCCGAGATTCCAAGTCTGTTTATTACACAGCCAACATTGAGTGCATAGTAAACACTCAATAAACACATGCTTTTCATATTATGATTACTGGCGTGAGAAATTGCACATGGCTCACACAACCAGGGTATTCATTTGGAATACCAAGTTTGTGATAGTTGGTCTCACAGTAAAAAGTTGCACTCCAAGCTCTCAAAGGTCTGTTTGGGATCTGAGCCAGCAGGCATCCCAAGGTGTGGTTGACCAACAGAATCATTAACACACTCCCCCTCTGATCAGCATTGCTGTTTGTCACAAATTCTCCACTGCACCACCACATTCTCCACTCAACAATTTGACCAATGTCTATCGAGTACCTTCAACATCTGCTAGGCGAGAGGACAAACCCACAGTCAACAGGACAGATAAGGCTGAGCCTTCAAGGGGCTGCATTCCAGTAGGGGAGACAGGTGACAAACATATACAGAAACAAACAAGTAGAGACTGATGAGAGCTGCGAGAGCAATAAACAGGTGAAAAACCAATGAGCAACTGGGGAAGCCACTTTATTTACTGGTCAAGGAAGAGGGAAGGGCAAGTGCAAGGTACAAAGTGTCCAAGGAGCCAAAAGGAGCCATGTGCGTGAGAAAGGAAGGAAGGGTGTGCGTGAGAAAAGAGAAGATTGAGCAGGGGCCTGAGGAGGACAGACTCTCGGGTTGAGACAAGAAGTCTGGATTTTATTCCCAGGGCAATGAGAAGCACTGAAGTATTGCTGAGATAGGGCAGTGTATTAGGATCCTCCAAAGAAAAAGAACCAGTAGGATATGTATATCTACACCTAAATCTATATTTATAACTGTATATCTACAACTATATGGATTTATTATCAGGAATTAACTCATACAGTTAGGAAGCCTAAGAAGTCCCACAGTCTGCCATTTGCAAGCTGGAGATACAGGAAAGCTGATGATTTAATTCAGTCTGAGTCTGAAGTCCTAAAAACTAGGGGAGCCCTAAAAACCAGGTTTCAATCCCAGCCTGAAGGCACGAGACAAAGAGCTGAGATGTCTCAGCACAACCAGTGAAATTCCTCCCTCCTCCGCCTTTTGCTCTATTCAGGCCCTCAGTAGATGGGATGGTGCACACCCATACTGGGGAGGGTCATCTACTTTACTGAGTCTTCAGATTCAAATGCTAATCTCTTCCGAAAATATCCTCACAGACACCGCCCACCGCCAGTACTGTTTAACCTGGACACCGCCGTGAGCGGTCAACACATACAGTTTGCCATTGCAAGCCCTCCCCTTGTCACCTTGGCCCCCAGCCCCATCTCCTTAAACTTATTATTATCTTATTATTATCCCAAATAAAGACTTACAAAGTCTTATTATCCCAATAAAGACATCACCAATAACATAATTCCACCTAACATGATACAACTACTCTGTAAACAACCAAAAATGCACCAACCCCTTCCCCCAAAGAGGAGGTAAGTCCTTGTGTGGTATTTACTCTTCTTCTTGATATCCTGTAACTTAAACCCATGATATAAAATTCACAATACTTAAGGACTATAAGGGCAATACATCTTATGTTATATGATAAGGGAATAAGGGAAAGAAGAAAACAAAAGACATAACAAATATATTTGAGATATATATCAGATAGATACACATGTTTATAACAAAATAAGGAGAAAATACTCATGACAATTTTACTGTTTCTATAACTAGTCACATGGTCATCGCTGGTATTTACAACTTCCTTCTCCTCCTTTCCCTCCCCCCTCCCCCCCTTCTTCTCCTCCTCCTTCTCCTTCTCCTTCTTCTTCACATTCTGTATTCCCTTTGCCTTCAGTTGGTTGTGGTTCTTCACCTGGTGGGGTGACTCAAACCTTTATTCGTAAATGGTCTGGGCCATGAGCTGTCTTGCCTGGATTGGGTTGTTGTGGTTTTCCACTGGCCTTAATCACAGAGCATGGTAAGGGATCTCCTGTATTCCAAATATACCCTTCATTCCCTCCATTATGGGGTAGTAGCAAAATTTCCCCTTGGTAGTTGGAATCAATCACCCCAGCCACCACCATAACTGTCTTCTTGATTCAGAAATATGAGGAGGCCAAAGTGATCAGGTAGCAATCTTAACTTCCACAGTTCAATGGAATCATTGTTGTGTCTCCTGGTGAAGTATTCCTCCCTCTGGAACAAAGACCTCTAAGCCAGTAAAGCACAAAGTTTTGGGAACCAGAAGCAAAACTATTACTAAGTGGGTTCCTAGGAGCAATAGTGAGTGATGCCATTCCCAATTCCATCCCTTGATTCCTGCACCCATGAATCCAGGATATTGAAGAAATAGTACCACATACTGGATGTTGATTCAGAGCATATCAGCCTTCTGAAGAACCCTACAAGGCCTACAAGGTATTGTCACCTAGCTTGCACTGTAACTGAGCCTTTCTATCAAGAGTGTTGTTTCAGGATGATGAGGAGCATGGTAATACCAGTGAATTCCATGAGTCTGGGCCCATTATCGCACTTCTTTTATTGTGAAGTGAATACCTGGATCAGAGCAGTGCTGTGTGGAATACCATGATGGTGGATAAAGCATCCTGTAAAGTGCATGGATGCAGGGAGGGCAGATCCATATCCAGAGTGTCCAATCCAGTAAGGACAAAATGCTGCTCCTTCCACAATGGAAGTGGTCCATTAAAGTCAAATTCCCACCATGTAGCTGACTTACCAACCACCCTGGGAATGGTGCCATAGTGGGGGCTCAGTGTTGGTCTCTGTTGCTGGCAGATTGGGCATCCAGTAGCGACCACAGCCAGGCTGGCCTTGGTGAGTTGAAGACCATGTTGCTCAGTCGACGCACAACCTCTACCCCTGCCATCACAGCCATTTTTCTCATGAGCCCATTGGGAAATGACAGAGATGGCCACAGAAAGATGCTGACTGGTAGGTTTCCACAGAACAGATCATCCTATGCATTCAACTATCAGAATCCTCCTCTGCAAAGGTCACCCTTTGGTGAGCATTCACGTGGGACACAAATGTCTCCATCTTCATGCTTTTTGCCCATTCAGAGAGGTCCATCCACATAATTTGTCCATCCCCAAATTTGTCACCAATTTTTCAATCACGTTCCTGCCAAGTTCATGACCATCCAGCCAAACCATTGGCCACAGCCCATGAATCAACATATAATTGTATATTTGGCCACGTCTCCTTCCAAGCAAAGTGAATAACCAGGTACACTGTTCAAAGTTCTGTTCACCGGAAGGATTTCCCGTCACCACTGTCCTTCAAGGATATCCCAGAAAAGGGCTATAGGGCTGCAGCTATTCACTTTTGGGTTTTGCCTGCATTGTGCAGAACCATCTGTGAACCAGGTCCAAGTCTTCTCTTCTGTCAACTGATCAGGGTAGCTTCCCATGAGGCCACAGGTATACGCTGGGAGAGAGAAGGCAGTGTAGCATAATGTGGACGGTGAGCAGTTCGGCCACTTCATCATGTAACTTACTTTGTGCCTTCAGGACCTGCCTGGGCCCAGTCACGTCTATACCACTTCTATTTTGACAATGAAGTGTTGCTGGGCATGCCCAGCTTTATGGCTTCGTGGGTCAAATAACACCTAGTTTATGATGGATACCTCAGGTCCTCAGTCATTGGTGGCCATGGTTAAGGATCCAGTCTCTACTAAGACCCAGCAGCAGTGTAAGAGCTCTTCCTCAAAAGGAGAGTAGTTTTCTGCGGAAGATGGCAGGGCGTGCTCCAAAATCCCAAAGGCCTGGGCTGTGATTCACCTGGAGGGCCCTGCCACAGGCTGCCAACAGCATCCCTGTCTGCCACTGTCACTTCAAGCACTCCCGCACGCGCTGGATCATCTGCCCAAGTGGTGGGGCAGTTCACATCGCAGCCCAAACCTACTGCAGAGCCTTCTCTGGCTCGTGTTCTGGGCCCTACTCAAAACAAGAAGTTTTGGGGGTCACAGCAACACACCCAAATGAGGAATGTGTTGCCTCCAAACTCCAAAGAAGCTCACTAGGCGTTGTGCCTCTTTTTTGGTTGTAGGACAGGCCAGATGTAACAACTTGTCCTTCACCTTAGAAAAGATAGCTCAACATGCTCCCACACCACTGGACCGCTAGAAATTTCACTGAGGTAGGAAACCCCTGGGATGCCTGGGTGGCTCAGTCGGTTAAGCGTCTGACTTTGACTCGGGTCACGATCTCGCGGTTGGTGAGTTTGAGCCCCACGTTGGGCTCTGTGCTGACAGCTCAGAGCCTGGAGCCTGCTTTGGATTCTCCCTGTCTCTCTGCCCTTCCCCTGCTCATATCTCTCTCTCCCTCTCTCCCTCTCTCTCTCTCTCTCTCTCTCTCAAAAATAAATAATCATTTAAAATTTTTTTTAAAAAACCCGAATTTTAGGTAGATTTATTACCCACCCCCAACACGCAAAAGTCTTACCATAAGCCTAGAGTAGTTGCTACTTCTCACTCACTGCCATCAGCACCATGTCATCAGTGTCATGGCCCAGGGGGATGTCTTGTGGAATGGAAAGGCAACCAAGATCCCAACACACTACATGATGACACCAGGCAGGAGACCTGATGTGCCCCCGAGGTAGGCCAGTGAACATGCACTGCTGGCCTCGCCAGCTGAAAGGAAACTACTTCTGGTGGGCCTGCTGGACGGGGAAGGAGGAAAAGGCATTTGCTGCACAGATAGCTGCATACCAGGTACCAGGGGATGTATTAAGTTGCTCAAGCAATGAAACCAATCTGGCACTTGAGCTGCAAGCCCAGTCCCCACCTGGTGAAGCTTATGATAATCCGCTGTCATTCTCCAGGCCCCATCTGTCTTCTGCACGGGCCAAACAGATGGGTTGAACGGGGTGGGATTACTGTGCCAGTGAACTTGACACATAAATGAACCACTACAGGCAGTTGGGATAGCAGTCCAGAGGGACCCTCGTGGGCAGAAATGCGGGCATCAGGGAGAAACCACTGGAAGCATTCAGAGGTCACGTGGAGGACTCTTCATAACGAAGACAAGCCTAAGAAAGAGGGAAAGTCTCCCGCCAGGGTTACCACTCCATATGGGATAGGGTTAACCTGTCAGTGAGAGGAGGGATAGGTTTTCCTCATGGGAAATGGGGCTGTGTAGTCACTAAGAGAAAAGTGGCAGTCGTACCGTTATTTTCCGTGGCCTGCATGGAGCTGAGGGGCGTTTGCCCTTAGAAAATTCAGAAGAAACCAACCGTGGGTCATAAGGAGAGAGTGGACTGTGGTTGAAATCGCCCCCAAGTGATGACAACTGTGTCCCATGGCAGTTCAGCCACGTTGGAGCAAACTTTCCCAGAATTCTCTTCCATGTCTGTCTGATTCTGGGCCACAGGAGAAACTCGGGCAAGATCTGGAAGGCAGACGTGCAGCTGCAGCCATGTTCAGGCTGCGAAGGCAGCGTGGGGTCAAGGGCTACTGCAGCCCAAGTGCAACCTCGCCCGCCCTGTTGTGTGAGGCGGCGGGCGGGCTGGGGCCTCCTCGGTTCGGGCTGGGCCTCCTCCTTTGGCTTCTCCGACTCCTGAGCCAAGCATGTCGCTCCATGACTAAGGGCACGAGCTTCTCCCGCAGGACGTGTCCCACATCCTGGAGGTGGGATGTTTGGAGGAGGATGAGACCGGTGCCGTCCCAGCTCGCCCTTGGAGGTGCCATCCCATCCTCATGGGTCCCAACGAGCCCTTTGAGTCCAATCCATCCCCGTGGGTCCCAGCTTGCCCTGGCTTCCCCCACTTCACATCCACCTTCTCCAACCACCAGCCCTGCTGACCTCAGGTCCAGCCACTAGAGGCAGAAGCAATGGCCTTACGGAGCATTTGTTGCACCAGCTCCCACAACTACAACGAGGTCAGATCCCTAAAATTAGCCCTCACTCTAGAGCACGGAGCTTCTGCTCCTCTGACGGACTTTCTCCAGTTTAGGGCCTCCTTCCCGGGAAACCCCTCTGCCTGGGCAAACCGGGATGGCTGGGCACTCCACATAACAGTGAACTGTGCAGCTGAACGGGGCGGGGGGAGAACCTGGCTTCCAGCCCTGATGGGAAACAGTGAGAATTCAGAGCTATCCGCGCGCGGTATCTGCAGAGGAGCTCTGCCCATGGGACAGGACGTGTCTGCATGTGGTGAATCAGGGAATTGCTCCTCTGTGATCCATTTTATAAAAAATAAGGCAAAATATGCATTTGCTTCTCCCTGGGAGCCTTCCTCCAAGTGGGTGTCCAAAGTCTCTTCCAGTTGATGCTCTCAACACATGAAGAAATTCCACGTACTGGAATTCATAGGCTCTGAAGCTGTCTCGGGCCAGCGGGGAACGAACAGAAAGGGAAACCAGGGTCCGAGCACCCCGAGTCTTTGCCAGAACCTGCATTTCCTTCCTTACCTGGGGGGAGAAGAACGGGGACTGAGGTGTGACCCACTGGGGATTTGGTGACCCGACCAATATTCCGCCCACATTTAGTGTCCCCTCCTGTCACCGCCCACAGCCTGCTGCCAGTGCACCAATTCTGTATCTCCTGGAATGCACAACTCCACCTTATGTGCCTGTCTGTCCTTGGTGGGTCAGTCACACTTCACCTCCCCTGGAAGCCTGCCATCAACCCCAAAACTGAAGCCCCGAAACCCTGGCCCCTGATCAGTTCACATATTCTGCACATCTCCGGTGAGTATGACGCTGGTTTAAGATAATCTGACCGCACAACACTCTCCCCACTAGACTCTAACCCCTCTGTGGTCAGGAAGTGTCTTTCCATCCATATGCCAGCGCCTCACGTGGTGCTTGGCCCACAGGAGACACCACATGCAAACATGCACACAGGAGGGAGGGAGAGCCATGGCCTTAGGGAGTGAGACAGAGCGACCTGACACATTTTAGCCTCCAAAAGATAAACACAAGTTCTCCAGGGCATTTCAGACCAAAGGACAGAGTGAAAACCCACCAATCCCTCGTACGTATCCTGTCCTACCACATAAGCACACAAGGTCACTCCAAGGAGCTGGAGAAGACGTAGGAGCAATGACAGAAATGCCTCGGATGCATCATAGAATCAATTTCTGGGATTCCATGTACGTTTGCTACAGGTGACATTTTAAAACTGAGGCCAACTTACTTGGTTTTTTTTTAGTTTTTAATGCTTATTTTTGAGAGAGAGAGAGAGAGAGAGAGAGAGAGAGAGAGAGACAGAGCATGAGCAGGGGAGGGGCAGAGAGAGAGGGAGACACAGAATCTAAAGCAGGCTCCCGGCTCTGAGCTGTCAGCACAGAGCCTGACGCGGGCTCGAAGTCATGAACCACGAGATCATGACCTGAGACGAAGTCGGACACAACTGACTGAGCCACCCAGGCGCTCCAAGGCGCAGCCAACTTATGACTGTCCACTCTAGTGCACTTATGTGAAATGGTGCAGCTATTTGGAGAAATAAAACATCAGGTTTCAGTCCCCGTCACAGAGGGCGTGAGGGGGGTAAAGGGCTTCCCATGGCTCCAGGCCAAGCCTTAAAGCCTGGTGTGGCTGCTCCCCACATGTTCACAGCAGGGAAGTCCCCCTTCCCCCACCCGCTGCAAGGCCAGTTCAAAGTTCCCTTCTCTCAGAAGCCTTGCTCAGGGGCGCCTGGGTGGCGCAGTCGGTTAAGCGTCCGACTTCAGCCAGGTCACGATCTCGCGGTCCGTCAGTTCGAGCCCCGCGTCGGGCTCTGGGCTGATGGCTCAGAGCCTGGAGCCTGTTTCCGATTCTGTGTCTCCCTCTCTCTCTGCCCCTCCCCCGTTCATGCTCTGTCTCTCTCTGTCCCAAAAATAAATAAACATTGAAAAAAAAAGAAGCCTTGCTCAGTCCCCCTAGACGGGAATGAACTTGATTTTCCGAGTGCTTGAGGCATTGGGAAACCAGAGTACAACTGTGTACAGAGCACAGAGTGGACTTTGGAGCCAGACTGCTGGGGTTCCAGTCTCTGCTTCCAACTCATTCTCTGTGTGCCCGTGAATGAGGCGCCTGCCTCTCCAATCAGCATCCTCACCGACAAAACATGGAAAATAACAAAACCTCCCTCTCAGGGGTGCTATAACCATGAGTTAATATATGCAAAATATGCAATATATGCAAAATAGCCAGACACAAAGGACACTCGATGCTTGTAGTTGCTATTAATATTATCATTATTAATAATAGTGATTATTATCACTTCTCTTAGGATAAAGATCACATCCTTTTTACAGGATCACCACTGTTACGTTCTAGACTGGAGGCGTCTCAAGAAATCACTGACCCGAATCTTTATTTGGCTCTTTGCACTGTGTGGCTCACACAGAGTAAGTATAATTCGATAAATATTTCCTCAATGAACACGCAGGTGCATTATGGAGAAGACACTCCCTTCCCCACCGCCCACACAAGAAAAACAAAATCTTGACACGAAGAATATTCAACAACTCTTTTTCCCCAAGGAACATGGGTCAAGACAGCCTCCACGTCCAGTGGCAGTGGGTCCGGGCTGGCTTTTTAGGCTCCAGCCGTCCTTACTTGTTTTTTCAACACTCCTATCCCCGGCAACTTCCTTTCCCACAAACAAAGGAGACGGGCCATGTGGAAACCAGAGAGCAGAAATGAGGGCTCGTGGTCGGCTGAATGAAGAGGAAGGGCAGGGCAGAGGGGCCCGGCGCCGGATGCCAGCCTGCTGCCTTATCGGCTCTATGGCCCTGGGCACGTCACTTTGAGCCTCTGGGCCTCAGTATCCCACATCTAGTAGATGGGGCTCAGATACCAGCCTCCAGTTGTGGGGAGAAATAAGCAAGCTTGCAGACAGAGTACACGGCATGGGGCCTGGCACACAGCAGATGCTCCCAGCCCTGGGCTCTGAGGCCTGGGAGAGCTTCCCGTGTCTAAATCCCGCGTCTGTGCACAACTGCAAAGCCCCCAGGGGCAGAGGGAGCCGCTTGTTTAGATTCACTTGGGTTTACTTTTCCCAACAACCCAGTACACCGCCATGGGCAAACCATCAGCACTGCACAAATACTCAGAAAACTTGGTGACCCTCTCACCTCTTCCGGGAGAGGGAAGCTTAAGTGACTGGACAGTGGACTCAGGACTAGAATTCGGGTGTCCTGACTCCAAGTCCAGAGTTGGATATATGCAAGACGTGGGTCTCACAGCCAGTGGCCACTCACAAAAGGGCAAGACATGTCTGAGTGTGCAGGGTCCTGATCTAGTTGGGCATGAATGACTAAGTTTCGAGATGCAAACTCTACAGTTTCCCCCAGGAGCCTGGGAGAGACAGGGGGAGGGATGGATGTGGGAACAAAAGCCCAGGATTGCTCCCAAGAGACAGAGGATGCATGCTGGGCATTCCAGAATAACCCCTCTCCACTGAGGATGCTATATGGCCTGGAGCAGGCATGGACCCCAGTTCTTTTGCACCCCCTCCCCTAGCTTGCCACTGCCCAAGGACAACCCGACATGGATGGGCCTTGAAAGCATTATGCTAATTGAGATAAGTCAGACACAGAAAGACAAACACTGCATGCATCACTTATATATGAAACCTAAAAAAAAGCCAAACTCATTAAAACAAAGCAGAATGATGGTTACCAGTTGCTGGGGATGGTGGAATCGGGGAGATGTTGTTCAAAGGCACAAACTTTCAGTTAGTAGATAAATAAGTTCTATAGATCTAATGCACAGCATGGTGATTACAGTCAACAATTGCATGATAAACTTCAAAAATGCTACAAGATTAGATTTTTATTGCCCTCCCTACAAAGAAGAAATAATTATGGGAATAGAGGTGTTAGCTAATGCTATGACGGTCATCACGTCGCAACATATAAATGTATCAAGCGAACAGGTTGGACACCTTAAACTTACAGAATGTGACGTGTCAATTACATATCAATAAAATACATAAGCATATAATGACCATACTGAAATCATAACTACACTGGGAATGATGGACACAGAATTCGCTGAGATCCACAGGAATCCAGAGGCAGGAGGGACTCCGTGGACAGGTGAGAAGACAGAAATAATCACAATGAGAACAACACTGCCTTCAACTTGATCTTAAATGCGCCCATTCCCTTTCTTCTCCATTCACCCCACCCCATCTCCAACCACCAACTTTGACATCCACTCTCACCATCAACTCAGGCTGTGTGTTGGGCTAGACACATCACATGGCCTCCCTGGCCTCAGCTGCCTCCCCTGTGAAGTGGGAATGATACCCTGAAGGCCAGAGGCTTCACGTGTCTGCCCGCCTTCTGTATGTTTTTTGGAAAAATGTCCTTTCATGTCTTCTGCCCATTTCTTAACTGGATTATTTATTTTGGGGGTACTGACTTTGATAAGTTCTTTATAGATTTTGGATACTAACCTTTATCTGACATGTCATTTGCAAATATCTTCTACCATTCCATAGGCTGCCTTTTAGTTTTGTTTCCTTTGCTGTGCAGAAACTTTTTATCTTGATGAACTCTCAAGCTCATTTTTGCTTTTGTTTCCCTTTCCTCTGGAGATGTGCCTGATAAGAAGTTGCTACAGCCAAGGTCAAAGGGATTGCCGCCTGTTTTCTCCTCTAGGATTTTGACGGTTTCCTGTCTCACATTTAGGTCTCTCATCCACTTTGAGTTAATTTTTGTGTATGGTGTAAGAAAGTGGTCCAGTTTCAAAATTCTTCTGCATGTTGCTCTCCAGTTTTCCCAATACCATTTATTGAAGAGACTGTCTTTTTTTCCATTGGATATTCTTTCCTGCTTTGTCAAAATTTAGTTGACCATAAAGTTCTGGGTCCAGTTCTAGGTTTCCTATTCTGTTCCAGTGATCTAGGTGTCTATTTTTTGTGCCAGTACCATACTGTTTTGATGACTACAGCTTTGTAATATAGCTTGAGGTCCAGAATTGTGATGCCTCCAGCTTTGCTTTTCTTTTTTAGGATTGCTTTGGCTATTCGGGGTCTTTTGTAGTTCCATACAAATTTTAGGATTGTTTGTTCCAGTTCTATGAAAAATTTTGGTGGTATTTTTATGGGGATTGCATTAAATGTGTAGATTGCTTTGGTTAGTACAGACATTTTATAGTATTTGTCCTTCCAATCCGCGAGCATGGAATGTTCTTCCATTTCTTGTGTCCTCCTCAATTTCTTTCATCAGTGTTCTATAGTTTTAAATTTTTTTAACGTTTATTTATTTTTGAGACAGAGAGAGACAGAGAATGAGCAGGGGAGGGGCAAGGAGAGAGGGAGACACAGAATCTGAAACAGGCTCTGGGCTCTGAGCTGTCAGCACAGAGCCCGACATGGGGCTCGAACTCACGGACCGTGAGATCATGACCTGAGCTGAAGTCGGCCGCTCAACCGACTGAGTCACCCAGGCGCCCCTCTATAGTTTTCAGAGTACAAATCTTTTACCTATTTGGTTAGGTTTACTCCTAGGTATCATATTGGTTTTGGTGCAACTGTAAATGGGATCAATTCCTTGATTTCCCCTCCTCCTCCTCCTCCTCCTCCTGCTCCTCCTCCTCCTGCTCCTCCTCCTTCTACATCATCACCACCACCACCACCACTATCATCATCATCATCATCATCATCATCAATATCATGATGAACCTAAAGCCCAGGGAGACGAAGGGTTTGTCTGAAATCGCACAGCTGTAACCTGGGGCAAAACCAAGTCTCCACACATAAAACGGTGGGTTTTTCCATTTCATCACCCTGAGACAACATTATTGTCTGGGCCTAAAAGTTTATAGCATGTCATGGAAAATATTTGAAATTATCTGACTTTTCCACATTTCCAAATTAGAAGTCCAGTTCGATGTCCACGAGTCCTCAGCACAGAGCAAACTTTTCAGAGTTAGCATGTTAAAACCAAACCACAGTAAGCCTCTTTGCTCTCCACATCTGAACCTGGAAGTCTCAGGGAGGATCACCGTGGAGCTGGGGATGGTCCAAAGAGCTCACCTAGAGGAGTGAGCACTGGAGCACTGCCCAGGTAGATGACAGGACTTCTGCTCAGGAGGCTAAAGGCTGAAAGGAGAGTTCAGATCAACTGCGAAGGGAATAGATAATAGTAATCACAAGGACCACATTTATTGAGCATTTAGTATGCCCCAGACACCATTTCAAGCACCTTACACCCATTGCCTTTTTAAAACCCCCAATCCTATGTAATAGGCAAAATTCTTATTTACCTTAATGAGAAAGATGAGACCAAGGGATCTTTACGAACTCACTCCACAAGGAAGCCTCTTCACATCTCACTGCTAAGATCTAGCCCTACCAGGATACCAGCACGCCTCCCCGAATCTCTGAACCATCAGGCCGTCCCATGTTTCTTTCCATCTGAGATGCCTTTGCTCATCTCTGCGTACAGTAACCCCATTCATCCTTCAAGGCTTAGCAGGAATGTTATCACCTCAGACTTGCCCAGGAATAATTACCCATTTTGCCTTCTGACTCATTTGCCTGGCAGTTCAGCACTTACCATATCGTATTATAGTGAGTTAGTTGTGTATGAGTGTGGGTGTGTGTGGGTGTGTGCTTCTACACCAGCTCAAGAAGGGCCAGAATTGTGTTTTGCCTTGATATATGGCTTAGTATATGTAAAAGATGGTCGATACAGTTTTGAGGATTTTTTTAGTGCCCTTGGTCACAGAGCGTGCACTTAGAGAAACCAGGCCACCAGCAATATGAATTTGCTCCTCAAATCCAAGAGCTCACATGGACTTGAAGAACATTCTCTCCAGAGTTGCCGATAGTTAAAATGGGCACAGGTACACAGTTTCAAACTAGTAATTTACCCTTATGGGTTCACTGAACAGGTGTACCAAGGTGCATATACAAGGATGTCTGTGACAGCCTTGTTTATAATGGAAAAATGAGCCTAAGTGGCTGACTAGGGAGGACTGGTTAAAGGTACCTCGGTAAAAGTATCTGGGTGCGCGCCTAAAACAAAATTCTGTGTTGCTTTAAAAATGGTATGTACGGGGGCGCCTGGGTGGCGCAGTCGGTTAAGCGTCCGACTTCAGCCAGGTCACGATCTCGCGGTCCGTGAGTTCGAGCCCCGCGTCGGGCTCTGGGCTGATGGCTCGGAGCCTGGAGCCTGCTTCCGATTTTGTGTCTCCCTCTCTCTCTGTCCCTCCCCCGTTCATGCTCTGTCTCTCTCTGTCCCAAAAATAAATAAACGTTGAAAAAAAAATTTTTTTTAAAATGGTATGTACGCTTCAGTGTAGTGCCACGGGAAGCTGTCTGTGATGCATTCCTAACTGAAACAAAAGTAGGTTATAAAACAACCTCGTTAATATTATCTCACTTGGGTACACTTTCATATCTACAAACATCCACAGTTATGTTTAGGGAGGTTCTGAGGTGGTGAGTTCACCAAAATGAACAGTAATTATCTCTGTGTGAAGACACTTTGAGTAACTTTTACTTTCTTTTTATTCACTTATTCTGTATTCATTAAGCTTCTGGACTTCGAAATGTATTGTTTATATAATCAAAAAACAGCAAATGTATTTTCATTTGGGATGAAAAGTGTACATAACCTCAAAAGATGTTTTATAAATCCATGAGTGACAAGACTCCAAACTGCTTCCTGAAGAGTGTTAGGGACCATTAAATATGGAGGTCGCGGGGCGCCTGGGTGGCTTGGTCGGTTGAGCGTCCGACTTCGGCTCAGGTCATGATCTCACGGTCCATGGGTTCGAGCCCCGCGTCGGGCTCTGTGCTGACAGTTCAGAGCCTGGAGCCTGTTTCAGATTCTGTGTGTCCCTCTCTCTCTGCCCCTCCCCTGTTCATGCTCTGTTTCTCTCTGTCTCAAAAATAAATAAACGTTAAAAAAAAAATTAAAAATAAATAAATAAATAAATAAATAAATAAATAAATAAGGAGGTCGCTATCTCCTGCCTAGGAGTCTTAACTTCTCCATCTGGGAAATGGGTGCAATGCTATTGTATTGCTCTGCCTATCCCACAGAGCTGCAGCCAGGAACCAATGGGTTTGAAACTCTTTTGAAAAATAAAAGGCACCAAACAGATGCAAAACACAGATTATCTCAATAATTTAATCACTGCTTATTAAGAACTTGCAATAACTACAAAAACATGTTCAGGAGTTGCAATCTCAAACCCCACTAGAGACCAGGGAGGTCAGAGAGACAAGCAAAGCGTCTGGAGTCTAGGACCACTGATCCCGCAAGAGAAGCCTCAAATCTAGATTATATGAATTCTCAATTCTTAAATATTGACTCTTCGTTTTAAAAATTTCAAATGCTGAAACAGGGGGCGCAGGGGTAGCTTAATTGGTTAAACGTCTGACTTCGGCTCAGGTCATGATCTCACGGTTCATGGGTTTGAGCCCCACATCGGGCTCTGTGCTGACAGCTCAGAGCCTGGAGCCTGCTTCGGATTCTGTGTGTGTGTCTCTCTCTCTGCAGCCCTCCCCCACTCACACTCTGTCTCTGTCTCTCAGAAATGAATAAACTTAAAAAAAATTTTTTTTTCAAACATTGTGCACTCAGAATAAAGCACAGCCCAAAAAACTCACGTTTGCAACTTCTGGTATATATTCCTCTAACTTAACAGAAAGGTCCAGAATTAAATAGTTTATCTCTAGTCCACAGACATAGCTACACGCAATCATGCAAAGAGTGATGGACCTCCTGAATTACAGAGAAAGGTCCGTTTATGTGCAGTCTAACTTCAGAGTTAGATGTTTTCTTGCACTCTTGTTTTGATAGTTTTTAGAGGACATAAAAAAAAATTCACTATTAACCAGAACATTCAACTAACCAAAACACTTCACAAATCCCAATCATGCCAAATGACAGAATCCTACATACACTGTGCATTATATTTATGTTTGTATATGTGTGTGTCCATGTATTTATAGATGTGTATGGTCAAAGACATCTACATCAAGAGTGTGTTTCAAAGCCAAAGAGAGCACGTTAGTCCTTTGGGGGAAAAAGAGCTCTGTTTTTCATTCTTAATCTCAATCTGAAAGGTATTAGGTGAACATGGTTAAATACAATATTAATGAGGCTCCATCTCCAATTATAAGGTTAAACCTGGATTGCTTCCAACATCATGTTGAGACACAGGAAAATGCTCCCAAATAATTTATATACATTTGTGTATACAAGGATATACTTATATTTTTTATATGTAATAACACACACACACACACACACACACACACACACACATATATATATGGATAGATGCACAGATTAGTGGATTTAAAGACAGTTTATACAAATATACCTAACCTAACAAAAAAGAGAATGAGGTTATAGATATGGAAAAGGAAGGCGGAGGGGCAGGAGGTTTCGAGGGAAGTTCACGCATGAGACTGGAGGTGCCAGCCCTACACGATCATGGGCTCCAGGCTACAAGTTCAGCTCTAGGCAGTCAAAACAAAAGGGGTGCTATTCATCCCTTATCCCCAATGTATCACCATTACAACCAACTATCTTAGCTCTCCTGGTGACAAAACTAGCTGAAACAATCCCTCCTATGATTCGAAGCTAAAAATGACGGATCAACTAAAAATATTCCGAAGGAATTAGAAATAGAAGGGCAAGAACCTTGCTATGTTCCTTTACTCAGCACCCTAAGACTGTCTATACCCAGTTATGGAACTGTCCGCTGACTTATTTTTTACCCCAAGACAGGTTCCTAGGCACACACACTAATCATCCACCCGCTTTCAAAACTACAATTTAAAAAAAAAAAAATAGGAAAGGCTCCATTTTAAACTAAGCCAGCCTTTAATACATGCGAAGGACAAACAGTCCCAAAATACTCCTGCCTACACCTCTTCATCTCCACACCCACCAGCTCGGGAGGGCTGGTCAGTGTTCACCTACCTCTTCAGGATCCCCGGACTCTAATGAAAGCCCCTTTGCTGCTTCCACCAAAATACCATGCTGTGGTGTTCAAGAACAGGGAAAGGGGGTGCCAAGCAGGAGAGACATCTGAGAAGTGTGGGCAGCAGTGAAAAGTCCCTTTCAGGGAGTTCAATGAGCTGAACTGTGTGCCCCCAAATCTGTACGTGAAAGTCCTACCCCCTAGTGCCTCAGAATAGGACTGTATCCAGAGATGGGGCTTTAACAAAGTAATTAAATTAAACTGAAGTTATTAGGGTGGGCCCTAATCCAATATGGCTGGGGTCCTTAGAAGAGATTAGGACAGGGGCGCCTGGGTGGCGCAGTCGGTTAAGGTCCGACTTCAGCCAGGTCACGATCTCGCGGTCCGTGGGTTCGAGCCCCGCGTCGGGCTCTGGGCTGATGGCTCAGAGCCTGGAGCCTGTTTCCGATTCTGTGCCTCCCTCTCTCTCTGCCCCTCCCCCGTTCATGCTCTGTCTCTCTCTGTCCCAAAAAATAAATAAACATTGAAAAAAAAAATTTTTTTTTAAATTAAGAATTTCAGGGGCGCCTGGGTGGCGCAGTCGGTTAAGCGTCCCACTTCAGCTCAGGTCATGATTTCGCGGTCCGTGAGTTCGAGCCCCGCGTCGGGCTCTGGGCTGATGGCTCAGAGCCTGGAGCCTGTTTCCGATTCTGTGTCTCCCTCTCTCTCTGCCCCTCCCCCGTTCATGCTCTGTCTCTCTCTGTCCCAAAAATAAATAAATAAACGTTGAAAAAAAAATTAAAAAAAAAAAAAAGAAGAGATTAGGACAGAGACACATGCACAGACGAAGACCATGTGAGGACACAGGGAGAAGACAGGCATCTATAAGCCAAGGAGAGAGGTCTCACAATGAAACCAGCCTGCTGACACTTGGGCTGGGACTTCCAGCCTCCAGAACTGTGAGGAAATACATTTCTGTTGCTTAAACCACGCTGTCTGTGGTACTTTCAACGCAATCCTAGCAAATTAATGCAGGGAGATTTTTTTTTTTTTTAAGAATAAACAACTTGATATTGGGAAAACCATCTCTTTTTTTTTTAAGGTTTATTTCTTTTTGAGAGAGAGAGAGAAACCATGCAAAATGGGGGAGGGGCAGAGAGAGAGGGGGACAGAGGATCCGAAGCGGGCTCAGCAGAGAGCCCGACACAGGGCTCAAACTCACAAACCTCAAGATCATGACCTGAGCCGAAGTCGGATGCTCAACTGACTGAGCCACCCATGTGCCTCAGGAAAGTCATCTTGATGAGAGGCCCTTCCTGAAGGAAGAGAACTCTTGAAGGAGGGAAGACAGTCTCCTGTGTATATATTGGGGCTATACATTCTCAGTCCATCCTTAAAATTTTGTTCCATTTTAGTGCTTTTCACGTGAAACTGGTTTTCTTATCTGTTTGTCCAGCCTTAGAAGTCTGCCGACCAAAAATCTCAACAGTCATTTTGTACTACCTTAATGATGCCTGCCTGGTGTAACTCAAGTGAATGTTCACCAATGGGCTGGCAAGATGGAGAGGCGGGACTGGTCAGGATGGAGACAGGGCTGGTGAGAAAGCAAGGGCATCTGGGAAGTGCGAGCAGGTGGATACAGCAATAGCATTTATCAGCGGTTTACCATAACCCAGGTACCCATGGGTACCTGATGTCACCGCATTCAATCATGTTGCCCTGTAAGTGTGAAAATGGACATGATAAGGTTACATGGTTTGCCCAGGGCCACATACTAAGTGGTGGAGGCAGGATGCGGACCCAGCTAGTTTGATTCCAAAGCCTATACCCTTGACCCTCATCACTCAGTGAACTCCCCTCCTTTCCTGAATGGCTTCACTGAACTCGCTCAGCTATGACAGAAGTGCAGCTTAAACGCTCACAACTTGGAAAGAGGGGTGGATCCCAAGGCAGTCTTAAATCCACGACTCCAGTAAGTCATCGGCACACCTTATCTCTCTCCCCTGCTTCTCTCTGAATGTTGGCCACGTTTGTCCTAGCAGTGATGGGCCCTCCACACAATGGGGGAGATGACCATGAGCAGCCCCAAGTTCACACCACACCACACGGCAAGCCTAGGGAGGCAGGCATTCCCACCAGTGCCAAGAGAGTCACGTGACCAGTCCAGAGCCAATGACTGTCACTGGGCAATTATTTGATTGTCCAGACTTGGGCCATGTGTCCACACCGGTGGCCAGGGCTGCAACAGGACACCAGATGGCAGGGTTTGTTCCCAGGAGAAGGGAAAGGGGGACACCTAGCATTCGCTCCCCAAAATCCAAATATCTGCATCCCTGCTGAAGCTTCAGCCAACCAGGTGAAGTGTTTGCCCAAAGTGACGCAACTTGGAAGGAAGAGAGCTGGGTGTCCAGGCTGTGGAAAGCTATGAAAGAAGTGCTGGTGTGTGAAGCCTTCCAGGTGCAGAATATTCTAGAACACTAACGACTTTTGTGTAAAAAGGGAGAAATTAGAGTGCATGCAGGACTTCTTACTATATACCTCTGAGAGTATTACCAGTTTTTAAAATACAAGTTACATTAAAAATAAAGCCGAAATATTACCCACAGAAAAAAGATTGGAAGGAAATAGGTCAAAATAACAGTGTCTTTTGTATGTTAAGCCTAAGCATACTTTTTTCTTTGAACCTATTTACCAAATTTCCTAAAATGAACTTGTATTGTTCTTCACAATAAAAGAAAATAAACTTAGAAAAACCTAAACTAAAGGGGCGCCTGGGTGGCTCAGTCGGTTAAGCATCCGACTTCAGCTCAGGTCATGATCTCACGATTCGTGGGTCTGAGCCCCGTGTCGGGCTCTGCACTGACAGCTTGGAGCATGCTTTGGATCCTGTCTCCCTCTTTCCCTGCCCTTCCCCTGCTCTCTCCCTCTCTCTCTCTCTCTCTCTCTCTCAAAACTACACATCTTAAAAGATAAAGAAAAATTTAAAAAATTTTAAACCTAAACTAAAAAAAATAATAAATGCAGTCACATGACATATGAAGCAAAAATTGTAATTCTGACACTATCGTACTAATTTATTTTTCATTCCCTGTAGATCAAGTTGCCCTGCAGCTCTCCACCCCCAATCACTGCTTCAGAAGGGCCAAGCAATTGCTAAGCTTGTGAGTTTCGAACAAGATTTGTAATAGCAGCAGCAAGAAAACCATTTTGAAAGTCAAGCGTTGTTGAGAAGAGGAATTTCTAAATCCCAGACTGCTTCCCCTGCAAGGAACAACGCAGGGTGGTCTGAACATATTAGCTGTATTTAGAGAAAAGTTGGTATTGGATGGAGCTTGGGGGGGGGGGGTGGTTCTCCAGGTTTCCGCTCCAGCAGGAAGGAGGAAAAGCCTTCTGGTCTGAAGGGTGGCGCTGAGGACCAGCAAATGGGCCTACATGGATGTGCCCGAGCTCTGAAGGACCCAGCAGCCCCACCCCTCCCCGGGCCTTGGCCAGGGGGCCAGCAAGGGCCCAACAAGAAAAGTCCAGATATACGGAGGGGAAGGGAATGGCTATGGGCAGTATTTATGTCCCCCCAAATTCATATATTTAAGTCTCAACCCCCCATACCTCAACATGTAATTGTATTTGGAAATAAGGTCTTTAAGTGGTAACTGTGTTAAAATGAGGCTATTAGAATAATCTAATCCCTAATCCAATCTGACCAGTATCCTTGTAAGAAGAGGAAGAGTCAGGGGCACATGGGTGGCTTAGTCGGTTAAGTGTCCGACTCTTAGTTTCAGCTCAGGTCACAATCTCACAGTTTTTGTGGGTTAGAGCCCCGTGTCGGGCTCCATGCTGTGTCAGGATGGAGCCTGCTTGGAATTCTCTCTCCCTCTCTCTCTGCCCATACCCCACTCATGTTCATGCTCGCTCTCTCTCTCTCTCTCTCTCTCTCTCAAAATAAAGAAACTTTAAAAAAATTTAAAACCAGAAAAAGAAGAGGAAGAACCAATGGGATGTCAGCGAACAGAGGCATGACCCTCTGAAGACACAGGGAGAAGGCTGCCATTTGCAGCCCAAGGAGAGAGGCCACAGGAGAAACCAAGCGAAACAGAAATGTCACCTGGCATGGTCAGGTGCTCTGAGAATGAGTATCAGTGAATCCACACTGGCCCGCAAGGTGGGGCCAGGCTGCATCAACACACTGGCACCTCACCACCACAGGAAATGGAGACATCACAGAACTCACTAGCAGGTGCTGGAATGACTGACAAACTGACCGGGAAGGGTGAGGAAACCTACCTCCCTTGGCCTGACCCAGTCAGGGCACCAGGGACCAGGCCGGATCAGCCATGCCGCAGCAGGGCCCGGGGAGGGGGGCGGTGGCAGCAGGAAGCACCCCCACTCCCCACGCAGCCACGATGCTATGCGAGCATCCCCTAGAACGCAGGGCCCCCAGGGGCAAAGGGAAGGACGGCACAAGAGAAAAAAACCTCTGAAAGACTATTTCTCCCAGAGAGACGGTTTTCACTCCGAAGCAGTTAAGTTACCTTTAACTGACGAGTTTGAGGGTTCTCCACCAAATGTTTTTTGCACCTCTGAATTGTTGTGGATGCATTTCCAGCTAAGCATGGCGTTTCTGATGGTGAGAAGTCATCCATAAATGAGACAGCAAGAAAAATGACCTAAACTTGGTCCGAGCAGTGAATTAGCCTAAGGCATCGCAGCATAGAATGTGAGCTGTCTCGACATCCGTTCAACTGAGTGGAGTTTCAGGAGCCCTAAAGATGCTCGGGTAGCATGCACCCTCTCTTGAAATGTGGCACGGACCCCGCAAGCCACATTGGATGAGGCTCTGGTCTGTCTCACCAGAGGGTGAGTTCCAGTCTAAAGGCTTGGAGGTCTTCCTGCTTTTTTTCCATTTTTAAAAGAGCAGATGTTCTCCTGGGGAAGAGATATTTAGCTACCCAAACAAATCAGAGAAGTGGAAGAACGGAAAGAAGCCAGGCGTCTGCCTGCCACCGTGGCGGTGCCCAAAGGAATCACATTAGCCGGAGGGGAACACCCGGCCCCCGGGGAGGGCCTCGCTGCCTGGCACCGCTCCTGTCCTGAGCAAATGACAAATACGACCGTCTTTGTTCTGGTTCTCGATGTGAAGGACGGTCTGTGGGGTTATTTGTCTAGTTTGTTGACTCTCATAAAAGACATTCATAAATTTATTCTTAGTGCCAGGGGTGCTTACGGGTGTCAAAGTGGAGTCTTTTCAGACGGTTGCCCCATGTTAAAACAAGCCACTCAGATGCATCTATAAATAATTGTCTGGGCTTCGTGTAGCTAACAAATGGCTTTTTCTCTCTCTCCTCTCTTTTTAAAATCAACTCTAAAATGATTTCATAAACAACGGGAGGAATTTCCCATTAATATTAAAGTGTGTCTGGGTTGGTCATTTTAATAGAACTTTCCAGAGGGAACAAGCAGTCCTTCCCTCTTGTCCATGTGAAACCTGTTCCCTTTTCAGAACAAGACATTTGGCAGCCCGGTCTCACGAGGACCAGTCATAGCTCCCAACCTCCTCCCCCCTCCCTATCCCGTGTCCATCTCGTTCACTGCTTTGGCCAAAAAGGAGGAGCTCCGTGAGTCTGTGGAGAGCAGCAGCCCGAGCCAGTCAGGAGAACATATCACCACCCCGAGGCCCTCAGTGTTTCCACTCTGACCTCAGATCTCCAGAATTTTACTTTTCAGGCTATTGCCCATCTAGGAAAGAAAGGCAGAAATTATGGCTGTCTCCATTTCGTCGATATACCAGAACTGCCCCGGGCCAGCCTTCTGCAAAAAACAGTGTCTTTAAAAAAAAAAAAAAAGACCGAAATGTCTTTCTCTTTTACATACAAGGAAAAGGGTTGGTGTGCTGGCTCTACCTTGTCACCTTCTGTCTTTGGACTTCACCATCCTCAGCATATCACCTCATGGTCCAAGATGGTTGCTCAAGTCCAGCCATCATGTCTGCATTCCAAGCAGCCAGAAGAAGAAAGAGATGCATGGGATTTCCTCCCATTTATGGTCACTTCCTGATTTACCAGGCGATACTCCTTATACTCCACTGGGCAGAATGTAGTCAGATGGTCTGGCCTAGCTGCCAGGGAGGCTGGCACTCGGTAGGCAGCAGGTCCTGAGAGGGAGGATGGGCACTGGGAGGCCACTACCATCTCAGCCTCAGCAGTGACTACCCCCGGTCACCTCCCATAGAGCCTTCCCGTGCCTACACTCCAACTCCTACACAGTCCCGTCTGTTCTTTTTCTAAAGAATTTCAGTTCTCGTATCCCTCTCTTGAAAATTCGCCTGCTACCCTTTACTTTCTCCGAGTTGGATTCCAAGAGGTTGGACCACCAGACTGAATTCAAACGTGGTTCTCAGCTGGTCAGGACCACATGTCGTCTTAAACTCCCGTCCCATGAGCCTCCTCCTGTGCTCTGAACGTCTTATAACAGGCATGGAAACTGCCCCAGGAGGATCCCTAGAAGTGCAACTTGAAAGCAAAACTTCAGTCTCGCTTCATTCCTGCTTCATTCAGGGATCAACACAAATCTTCCAGCCTTTATGGGCCCCCCTAGGGAAGGTGCCAAAAGCCAGGGGGAGGGCAAAGCCACTCTGGCTGGGATTAACAGTGAGCCCCATTGACGGGTGAAGCCGCGACCTGGACGAGACCCGCAGACCTTGCGGACGTCCTGCTCCTCACGTCCAACCTGGATTCTAAGGCCGACCACAGCTTGGACCCCACACCTCGTCTGAGAGCCCAGACACGGCCCCTGCCTTGCCACGTGGGATTTCAGCAGACCACACGTGGCCTGTGTTAGCTGACCTCCTGGTGCCCTGCTGCCCTTCTGGGCCACTCCACCAGTCCAGCTCAGAACCTGCCGGCTCCGCCACACCAGCGTCATTACTGACAGTGACAAAGGCTATCGAGCATCAAGCGTCAGAACAATGTCCTCTGCGTGAAATGCCTGAGCCACTGCCGTGGGTCCCATGAGTAGAATGGGTAGTAAAAGAATATCCCAGCAGTCGTCATAGAAAGATAAAGTAAGAAAACTACAAGTAGGAATGGTAAGGAAAAACAAGTCCTAAAGCAGCGTTTCTTCAATTTCAGTCAATGAAATACCGGTCCCATGCAATATTGATAGGTGTTTCTACCCCTAAAAGCATGGTTAAGCCAAGTTTGGAAATTGCTTCCACTAGAGATTCGTACCTTAGCAAATTAAAGGCTCTGAGAAGGCCTGCAGTAAAAAGCTGTTCATTTCCCTATTTGGCTCATCATTTCCTTAACCATTTAACTATCCCTTTTCCTTCTGGAATGTCTATTACTGCCTCGTGAAACCAATGTTCACCAGAATATTGAATCCTACAGTAATGCACTGAGGGCCACAGCTACTCCTCTGGTTCTGGAATCCAAACCACCAGCATTCAAATCTCTGCTCTGGCACTTTTTAGGGATATGACCTCGGGCATATTACTAAATATCTTTGTGCTTTGGTTTCCTTCTCCATAAAAAGGGGATAATAAGAGCACCTGCTCCCTAGAATGGTTGTGAGGACTAAGTAAGTTAATGCACATGGAATGCTTAGACAGGTTGGAATAAATGTCAGTGGTGATGATGACGATGGTGAGGGTGATAATTACAACTCTGTATACTGGAACCCTTCCCCCAGTTCATATGTATATTTCATCCAGGGGTCAAGATTCTGATTAAAATCACCAATATGCTTCCAACATCCAGCACAGGGCCTCAATGCTCCAAAAACGCTTGTTGAATGACTAACCAAATGGAAACTGGAATCATGAAGCAACAGAAACTTTGGAGAGTAGCTACAGGTGCAAAGCAAAGCAGAACCTCCCCCAAGGAAAAGAGCCACAGTTGTCTCCCCTAACATCCATACAGACCCCTAACGACCACCTGGAGAATGGGACAGGAACACCATGTCTCAGGCACTCTCTCCCATGAGCTGGAATGGCACACTGGCACCTTTGTATTTTATTCAGAACCAATTTATTGATCTACCACGTGGCCTGGGATAGGGTTCCGGTGGTTAATTGAACCATTCAGATCCTTGGTTACAGACAGGGTCAGCAGCTAGAGAGAGAGAGAGAACACGCCAGCCAAAAGCAGAAGCGGTGACGTGAAGACAAGTCAAGTGACAGCAGCAGGTGCTGTGGGAACCCAGAGAGAACCACCAAAGTGTAGCCACGGTCTTTGACAAGATTCCAGCCACAACAAAGAAGTGTGTCCAGGAAGTCTCCCCTTCCTTGCCCCAATTCCTGCTTCCTCCCCAGCACTTCATACCCTCTTGTCCTGTTTTTTAGACTTCTATGTGCATATCTATGCATTAACACACCCATCACACACGTGCCCATATTTTCCTTCAATGGAGATAAAACTCACTCAGGCCCTGAACCCCCTAACTAGCCGGGGCTCAGTCCTGCCATGGGGAATGGAGGAGGGAGCCTTGCCCAGTGTGTGGGCTAACACAGCAGGAGGAAGCCCAAGGGAAACATGGGGAGCCCCTGCTGAGCGTGCAGGAGTCAAGAGACATCTCTCCTCCCACAGAGCCTGACCCTGGATCCCCATTCTGTGTCATTAAAGCCAATGAACTCCCAGACTCCCACTGTGCACCCCTACCCCACCCTGCTACCCTGCTGGCCCACCTCCTTCCACACACAGACCCTGTCATTCACTTGGCTCCCTTCATCTGACCTCCTTTCTCAGAACATTCCAGAGGCTTTCCCAACTCGGAGATTTCTCACTGGCTGTTCCCTCTGCCTGAGACACTTTTTGCCCAGATGGCCACCTTCCTCCTTCAAGTCCCTGCTCCAACCCTGCCTCCCAGGGAGGCCCTCCCTTGGCACTGACTAGCCACCCCGGGCCCCTCCCCGGGCCCCAGCCTTTCCCCTTTCCACAGCCCTTAGCATCTTTTCATAGGTGAGGTCACTGGTGTAGTTGTTAGGTTTATCATTTACTACCTGGACCCTATGAAGGCAGCACCTTAGCCTATTTTGATCACCAATGTATCTCAAGTACCTACAGCACTCTTCTGATCTCTAACAGGCACTCGGTAAAAATTACATGAACAAACACAGGGATGCATGGGCTCCAGGCAAGGAGTGACGTGTTACAACTTAGGCCAAACGGGATTTCTTGCAGTCACAAATAATAAGGGCTGAAGTGATTTCATCCGGATATTAAAAAAAGAGGCAAAAATTTGGGTCACTGAGCTGGAGAAAGGGGTATCTAGAGAGTGATATTCCCCAAATCTACTGACAGTGACTTCCTCTGGGGCTGAGAATTTGAGTAATTTGCCTTTTATGTTTCACATATGTGTAAAATAAATGTAAGTATAAATATATGTAATAATATATGATCGATAATACAAATATTATCTTTTATATTTCATATATATTTAAAATATATATGTGTAAGTTTATATAAGTGAAATGTTATTTGATGTTATAATATTCTTATATATAACTTTTATAATATTAAGTTGAAAAGGTAAAGTGATTGAAAGCA
Source organism: Prionailurus bengalensis (assembly GCF_016509475.1). NCBI lineage: Eukaryota > Metazoa > Chordata > Mammalia > Carnivora > Felidae > Prionailurus > Prionailurus bengalensis. The sequence continues at coordinate 177,204,513 of NC_057343.1, forward strand.
CACAGCAAACCATTCCAGGAGACTCTGGCCCCTCAGATCTGAGCCCCTGGTTCCAGCCTCCAAAGTCAGGGACAGGTCACCATGAGCATGAAGGGAGGGCAAGAGGTCCTTGAGGTGCAACCACACAGTCCCCAGTGCCTGGCTTTGGGGCCTGAGCCCCAGCATGAACCTAGTCTCCTCTCCTAGTAACAGAGCCCTGATGTTCCTTGGGAAAGTTTCATACACACACACACACACACACACACACACACACACAGACACCCCACTCCAGGGGTGAGGGTGACCGAGGCCTAGTCACTTAGAACATTAGAGGTTTGTTCAGGGATGGGCATGTAACCCAACAGAATTCATCCCACAGCCCTTACTAGAAGCCTAAGAGCAAAGTGCTCTCTTGCACTGGACTGAAGTCTGCCCAGTGCCGGTGGCAGCCATTCTCCTACCATGAGGACACCACCGACCTGAGGATGAAGCCAGTATGGAGAAAAGACAGAAAGACAAGAGTTAGTGAGAGTCCCTGATGCACCATTTGGACACCTGGATGCAGCCATGCCTGAAGCTGGAACTACCCCATTCTGCTCAGTGTGATGAGCTAATTATGTTTAGCTCAGTTTACTTAGACCCATTTAATACAGGCATACTTGAGATACAGACTTGGGTGTTTCCTGGACTCTTCCCCATGGGGAAGAAGTCTGTTCATGGGTTCTCAGCAAGAACACATGTGGTAGAATTTTGTAAACAGAAGAAACCACAGGAGTAGAGAGTGTCTCTGCTCCATTCAGACCACACCTCTACCCCAGTGCCTCTTGCTCATTCTGGTACTCGTCCCCCACCTTTGCTGTGTTTTTGTTTACAAAATCCTGAGCCCACATGAAGTGTGTGGAAGTTTACATTCCTCTGGGTGGCCCTAAGCCAATGACTGAAGGCCATGGGGGTATGAAAGCCCATCTCTCTTGCTCAGAACCAACTCTGAGAGATAGATCACACCCCCCAGAGTCCCCTGCAGGACTGAACGGAAGCCACCTTCATGCGCTCTGTCTAAAATCACTCTCCTGCTTGGCTTAAGGTCCTGCTTCCCACCCCTTACTGCTTTCCCTTGGGAGCACTCACCTCATATATCAACTGCACCCCGGTCCTCTGAGGGACATAATTTAGGACACCAGGTGCAAACAGGCCAGGCCAGGTGCACTCTGCGCACCCCCAAAGAGCAGGGGGTTGTGGTGCCTGGAGGTCATCTTTCCAGCAACCCCCAGAAGAATACACCCAGTGCTTTCCCCCTTCCCTCAGGCAGCCACAGAGCAGTGAGTAAGCTGCCTCTGGAATATCCACCACCCAGGATTGTCACACAGGAAGGGAAACTAATCTGGCTCCATGCCTGAGAAGAAGGACAGCGGGGAGGACACGGGACACTCAGGCACTCAGTCTTTCATCCCCACTCTGAGCACTTGGATTCCTCCCCTCCTCAAGCTCTCCTTGTCTTACCACAGTGCCTCTGCGATGTTCAGCAGTCACCGGTTCAACTACCACAGTCCAGTGACCCAGAACTCCACTAGGCAGCTCTCCAGACCCATCTTGGATCGGCCCCTCAAAGCCATGTGCCAGGACCACACAATGGGCACTCTGGTTTCATCGACTCCTGGGGGCACGGGCAGCCAGAGCTGAATTTCTAGTTCTTTGGCTGCCACTAGATAAACTTTCACTCAGAACTCAAGAGAAAAGAAGCCCTCGCCTCTTGGCCACTCTACAGCGCCCCTCCTGACTTTGTGGACGACATGACCCCAAGAAGTGTGCAGACCTTGTCCCAGGATTGTCTTCTCAAGAGTCACTCCTCACCTACTGGCAAGAAGCTCCCAGACCATGTCATTCTGAAGGCTCCGATGGGGAGCTCTGACCACAGAGATGAGTTGTGGCTGGACCTGTGAGCACAGCCAGGCCAGTGAGACTCGATGGCAGACTTGGGGGGCAGGAGTGCTCTCCTTCTGTGGATGTGAGGCTAGGGACAACATTTAACGCCTGGCCACACCAGGAGCCACCATGGAGAGGACCTATTCAAGAGTGAAGTCAACGCATTCTCTTCCCTGTTGTCGTTGGGGTTTTGCTCTTGACGTGTTCCTTTGGTTTTCTGCTCAAACCAGTATGAATTGGGCTTCTTCTGTCACTTACACCCAAAAACATAATAACTAATAGAAATACCAATGGGTAAAGTACACGGGAAAAGTGCCTCTGGATTCAGCTCCACCATTAACTTGTCACATGGCTGTGGCCAAGGCCCTGAACATCTGAGACAAAGGCAGTGGAGAGGGGGTCTATAGATCTCTTCCCAGGCTCTCAGCAGAGCATGTGAACGTTGATCTGCCTTTACCTTCCACAGAATTCTCATTCAAAGCCTAGTTCAAACCTCCAGGAAGCCTGTCCTTCTCTCTCAAGCCCTTGGAAATTCCTCCCTCCCTGCTTTGAACTCCTGCAACATTTACCTGTCTCTGCCACTCACTGGTTCTTACACTTCCTTGATATTTTTAGGCCACAGTGCATGCATATGGGCTGTGTCTCCCCAAAATTCCTAAGAGTAGCTAAGTAGCTCACCCTATTCCAGGCACTGGGCTAAACCCATTACATGCAGGCTCCTATGTGAGCCTCACAACCTTCCTGCAGGTACAGGATGGTTATTATCTCATTATCCCCACTTTAAAGATGAGGCATAAAAGTTCAAAGAAAACAAGTCACTTGCCAAAGATCACCCAACCAAGTGTCCCAAAACAGGGATCCCTTGAGATGATAAACTTCTGTATTATAGGTCATGCCACTCCACTTCACACACACACACACACACACACACACCCGCACACATCCTCAGCCCAATGTTGCTCATCACATATCCATTCCTCCCCAACATCTGCTGATGGATTCATCCACGGATTTCAGGAAGGTGCAGGTCAGGCAAGAGGAAAGGACAAATGGCCTTTGGGGCTGCCTCACCAGGAAGCCCAGGTCTGCGAGTGGAGGGGCACGAGCCCAGCAGATAGCCGCTCCCTGCCCCCCATCCCCTCTGCACAGAGCCCCGTTCACCACTTGGCCAGGAGGTGAGGCAACGTTCCCAGGGAATTTGGAGGCAGCTCTCAGGAGCTGTGAAGGCAGCTGGCTGACAGATGAGCAGTTCTATCCCCTGCAACAAAAGGAATTCAGTCCTCATCAAGAGCTCACACTGCCAATCTGTGACCGAAACGACCCATACTCGTGAGCCGAACCCTGAGCTGGTCCCAGAACTTAACCTTGTCATCAAAGAGTGAAACAAACCAATTTTTTTTTTCCAGGGGGAAAAAAAAAAAAAGGCAGACCAGTTTGAACCTGAGCTAAAACCTGTGCGTTTTCATAAGACAACTGAACAGGAACAAAAATCAGACATCAAAATGTTCTGTGCATGAAACCAATATTCATCCAATCCAAGTTCTTGACTTGAAAAGACATTCAGGAGGGAGCATTTTACCTCCCTGTGTGGCTCGGTGCAGTGCGTAATAGTGTTCTAAGGAACACTGTGTGAAAAATGGAGGCTGGCTTTTTTTTAATGTGGTTAAAAAAAAAATGTTATTTTATTTTAACTCTCCATAAAGACCAATCTGAAACTTTCAGAACATTCAGTTCCCTTTGTATTGGCAAAAGCATTTCGAGGATCGATCCATTATAATAATACAGCCTGAAAGCAGCAGCTGAGAGGACAAAGCCTTGAGCACAGGCACATTACTCTGGGGCTATGGTCACCAGCAGTCCAGGACAGGTGTGGCTCTCATCAGACAGCCTGACTCGGCCCACCTGAGGCTGGGCCTTTGTACCTGTCCCCTTCTACAAGGCCCGACCTGCACAAAAGCCTCTAACTCCAGATTTCACGCCCCAGAAGAAAGTACACTGGGCCAGCAGGACTATGCCATTCTCATTCCACCTCAGCCTCTAGACAAGCTGCTTTCTGGGTCCCACAGCAGGAACTGTAAAGCCTGCCTGGTGAGGGGCCTCCCGGCCATAAACACGTACCGATGCTACAGCCTGAGGAAGGAGAATGCAGAGCGGAGAATGGGAAGCTGACTGGATCGGAGGTGGGGGGAAGGGCCACCACCACCCGCTCTCTGCACCATCACACGATAAACATGTGGAGACGATCCTTCCGGTGACCAAAGACCAATTATACCTGTTTTAAACACCAAGGGCTTCCAAATGGCAAGCCGTAGTTACTCTGGGGTGTGGGGATGCAGAGTAGGAGGCAGAGAAAATTCTTTTTACTTTACACTTCTATCTGTTTGCAGGGGCAGCTGGGTGGCTCCGTCGGTTAAGCGTCCCGACTTCAGCTCAGGTCGTGATCTCACAGTTCGTGGGTTCGAGCCCTGCGTCGGACTCTGTGCTGACAGCTCAGAGCCTGGAGCCTGCTTCCGATTCTGTGCCTTCCTCTCTCTCTGCTCCTCCCCTGTTGGAACTCTGTCTCTCTCTCTCAAAAATAAATATTTTTTTTTAAAAACTTAAAAAAAACAAAAGATAAGGAGCATGCATACATGGCATTTACAATGTTTAAAATAAAGGCTAAAATGCACAAATCTAGATATAGATATACAGATAGATACAGATGATATATATATACACACTGTGCTAAGCGCATGGTGGAGGCAGAAACCAGAGGAAAAGACTGATTAACTGAACTGCATAAAGTCAAAAATTTTCTATTTGTAAAGAAAGAAATTATATTAAACTATGTTAGTAGGAGATATTTATAACAAATAAGCAATTTATAAAAGAATACAGCCAGTAAACGTAAAATATTCATCCCTGCTAATAACTGAGGATACACAAGGAAATCAGATCACATTTTTGCCCCCCAAACTAGCAAATACATCTCAAATTTTTTTATAATACTTTTGAAAAGAGGACAGACAGGTAAAAAACCCCAACCCTGCTCATAGGAGGATAAATTGGTAAACCCTTTTTGGAGAACAATATTGTAAAACCTATTAATAACTGTTGAAATGTTCATAAACTTTGACATAGCAATTCCACTTCTAAGCATTCATCCCTAAGGAAAATCATCATGGCTAAAGATACATGCATCTGAATGTCAAGTAAAGCCCTGTTTATAAAAGCAAAGTTGGAAATAGCCTCACTGTCCAAACAATGAAGGACGGGTTTAATATATTATGGCATTATACACAGGGAATAACTATGCAGCTATCAAAATGATGATAGAGAAAAACATGAAACCACATGGAAACATCCTTGATATAGTCAGTGGAAAACACTGGTCACAAATGGTTGGCACAATGTGAATCTACCTTTATAAATAAAGATAGGTAGATATATCTGCATTTAATTTTTAAATACCCTACTCAACGCTATTTTTAAAAGGGTTTGCTTGTTTGTTTTGAGAGAAAGAGAGAGCAAGTGTGAGTGGGGGAGGGGCAGAGACAGAGAGAGACAGAGAATTCCAAGCAGGCTCCACACTGTCAGCACAGAGCCCAACGCAGGGCTCAATCCCGTGAACCGTGAGATCACAACCTGCGCCGAAATCCAGAGTTGGACGTTCAACTGACTGAGCCGCCCAGGTGCTCCAAGGCTATTTTAACGTTTTCGGCATTTTTTGTAATTAAATAATCCCTATTTTTTAAAAAGTAAAAGACACCCAGTGCTCAAACGCATCCTGATTTTCAAGTACTCAATCAGGAAGCAAACATCTTTAAGTCAACAAGAACCAAAGGCATATCAAAGAAGATAAAGTGATATCAATTATTCCAAATAACCCCTCCAATTAATCTTCTATGTCTTTTTTTTTTCAACATTTATTTATTTTTTGGGACAGAGAGAGACAGAGCATGAATGGGGCAGGGGCAGAGAGAGAGGGAGACACAGAATCGGAAACAGCCTCCAGGCTCTGAGCCATCAGCCCAGAGCCCGACGCGGGGCTCGAACTCACGGACCGCGAGATCGTGACCTGGCTGAAGTCGGACGCTTAACCAACTGCGCCACCCAGGCGCCCCTTCTATGCCTTTTTTGTAAGACCACAGAATATGAGTTCATACAGATGAGGTCATTGTGTTGCACAACTTGTTGGACCAGGACAACATTCTAAAATCATAACCTATTCTTACCCACAGAAAAGAAGAAAAGAAGCTGGCTCCCTTATTTCCCTAGAAGAAAATGAATGCATCTTTAAAACTCAGGGTGGACGCAGATTTCACGGGGATCTGAGACCAGGACGGTTTGGTTTACAGCCAACATCGCTTTGCACTGGTGTGAAATTCAGGTTTTCAAATAAAGAAAGGGGCATACTAGGGGCGTCTGGGTGGCTCAGTCGGTTGAGCGTCCGACTTCGACTCAGGTCGCGATCTCGCGGTCCGTGAGTTCGAGCCCCGCGTCGGGCTCTGGGCTGACGGCTCAGAGCCTGGAGCCTGTTTCGGATTCTGTGTCTCCCTCTCTCTCTGCCCCTCCCCCGTCTGTCTCTCTCTGTCTCAAAAATAAATAAATGTTAAAAAAAAAAAAAAAAAGAAAGGGCATACTTGAGAAGAAAAGGCCATGTGCAAGCTGCAGAATACTGATGTGCCACAGCAAGAAAAGAGATAAAATATCCAAGAGGGAGAACTAGAGATCACTGCCCTACAGAGCTTTCCTGGGACTCATGCACACATACACACAGTAGTTGCCCAGGAAATGGTGGCTGACTAACGCTTGTGGCGGACTTCACTACGTTTCTCTCGCAACTCCTATCTGACCTCGCATCCCTCACCAAAATATTTCCCCTCTCAGTGGAGGCCAGCACAAAAGACTCAGGCCACAGGATTAAGACATGTGGCACAGCACAACGTCCCATGAAGGGGAAAGTTACACACGTGAGAAAAACATCCACGGTGCGTTCACGGCTTCATCCACTAATGCCTCTTCTCCACGGTGTCTCGGGAGAGCCTCCCAAGCAGGCAGCACCCTCCGGAATCCTGAAGCATAACTGGCAACTTCGTCAATTACTCCTTGTCAGACACACCCATGTGCTGGGAAGAATATCTCACTGTTTATTCAAGTCATTTGGGCAAGTCAGGAAGACACTCATATACGAATGCGTGCTATAACCTAATCTGCACACCAGGATGATGACGTCTCCTATTACTGTGTTATTGATCCTCCCCAGGATCCGGACAACAGTCCCTTCTGACCTTGGACCTAACCTGTAGAGAGACTTTCATTCCGAATGTACCCCTTTTCAACTGAATAATGGGATGGTAAAAGAAATTTATCTTCGCTGGCTTTTAACCGCCCTGGGGATTTTTTTCCCACTGTTTGCACATTTCCTACCAATCAAATCACAGACTGTTCAGACGGCTTATGAGCATAGTACATCATCTCGCTTGGAAATGATCCGCGGCTACGCTTCTCTTCACCATAATTCTCCCAGAAGGGGGTGTTCTGTGTTCTTTTAGAGACCTGTCTGGCAGAAGGCTGAAGAGAAAACTTCCCGAGAGAAAGTTTTCGTGCACGAGGTGGGTTTCCAGAGGTTGTCGGAGGGGATGGGATGATAGTTGGCCCAATGTAAAGATGCTAAGCCACCACGGCCAGTGAATGTTTGCTGAATAGGATTATGCTAGGACATTAAGGGTGTCAGTCCTGAGCAACAGTCTAAAGGAAAAGCACAGAAAACGGCCCTGTGGCCAGAGGAGGGGGAGGACACTCAAAATCAAACACGGGAAAGTCAAACACTCAACCATATCACTTTGTCCCAAATCAGAATACCCATATTTAATGATCAGATGGGTTTGGTAAGCAACAATCTTTGAGTGTAAATTATTTAAAAACCGCTTTACTAAAAGAATAGGGTTTGTTGTATAAATGTTCTTTGTCAAATACATGATGCTTGCCATTTTTGGCTGGAAATGTGGTTTATACTATTTATACAGAGATTTATGTAACTTTCAGATGACTTTTGTATATATTTGTAAGCATCTGCTCACTCTAGCTTTGCATATGGTCAGCACTGAATATATGTTTGCTGCATAAGGAGATAAATGAATGGCTGCCTTTGGAAAGCAAACATTTCCAAACATTTGGCCACAAAACTGGGGGGAATGCTGAAGATCTGATGGGATATGAACCTGATCCACTGTCATACAATCTGAAGGATCCCATCTGGAAGTCTCCCCTGAAGAAGACCAAAAAAAAAAAAAAAAAAAAACGTAAACAAAGGAGAAAATGAAGTGGACCCACTGACCGGGCAGTTTAAGAAACCGGGAATAACGTTCATCTTCTTCTAGCTCATATCCAGTAGGGTCAAGCACTATCAGATTCTGTCTCTGAACGTCTTCCCACATCCTCCCTACCCCTCACACCATGAAAGTCCAGAGTGAATGGGTTAGCCCTTCACCGGGCATGCCAAACCCAGGGCTGTGGTAGTCCAGGGCACAGAATAACCACGGACTCTTCTCCGCCAACTCTCCTACCATCTCAGAGATGAGACCCCGAATCCATACAGGATTCACAGACAGGCATGCGACAGTCCACACCTCCACCTAGAGCTGGACTGCCTAAGGGTGGTGCACAGGCTTACCGCCGGACTGATACAAGATCATTTTAGGTGGGGCCTAGGTGAAAGTTCACTGCTAAAAGGAGTTATACATTTATTTATTTATTTACATTGCCTAGGAAAATTATAGCCAGGCCATGAAACAGGAAACTGCTTATATGAGTGCTTCCCAAGGTGACAGCGCATAAGCTTCCCTTTCAAAAACAATGTGAGGCAGGGGAAGAGTTGGGTAACAAGACTACGCAGCCCTCACTTCTGGGCTTTGAGGACTTTTCTTTGTTTTCCGTCTCCCCCTGCTCTGCTGAACGCCCAACATCCTACAGACACACACAGAGTTAAGCGGTTAAATAGGTCTTGGAGAGAGGTGTAAATACATCAGCCCAGGAAAGGTTCTGAGAGGGTCTGCAGCTACAGAAATAGTCTGCTTACCTTTGTTTAACCTTTTTTTCACATCATGCGTATTATTATCCCCCGGGGACACACCTTGCAAGACACCCCTCCACATTTTCTAAATTCTACCTTTGGGCGAACTCCAACCATGAAAAAGCTGAATGTTTGGGCCAGAACGTCTTGGGTTCTCATGCGAGCGTTTTCACTGGAAGGACCTTGCTTACCTGGCATCTGCCTCCACGGAGGGAATTTCTTGGTGAGGTGGACAAAACCCATTGTTCCGTGTATTGCAGCGCTGCGGTGAAGAAGTCCTTGACTTCATCACACAGTGTTTCCTCCGTGAAAACCCAGGGTAGAAACCTTGACTCCTCCATAATCAGCCAGATGTTTGGTTCCGGCGAGAACTGTGCTTTTCCTGAGTGAGCTGGGCTTGGGTCCAGCTGCTGGCAAGTGCGAGGCCTCTTGTAGATCACATTTCCCTCTTTGCTTTGGCCACCACTAAGCTCAGAGCCAGATTTGCAGTTCACCTTTAGACATCGTGCAGGACTTTCGGGTTCAAGTGTCCGTGTATAGATCTACGTCTGGAAGGTTCTCCTGTCTCACCCTTGTTCTTCTTCACTCTCACATTATCCTTTACACAGGGTGTCCTGTTGTGTTCTGTGGGTTTGCCCTAAGGCCTTCTGAATGAAGGAGAGATGACTCACTGATGTTTCAATCCTTCTTTCCCTCCATCCGGGAAGATGCAACAGGGGGAGACCGTGTGGACCACATCTTTCTTGTCCCATGGAGGAACACTGTGCATTTTTATGTTGTTTGCTCTTTATACTTTTAGTAGATTTTGGTTTTCTGAAATTATTTGTTTGGGTGTAAATCATCGAAAGTGGTATTTATGGGGGTGCCTGGGTGGCTCGGTTGGTTAAGCGTCTGACTTCGGTCATGATCTCGCGGTTCACGAGTTCGAGCCCCGCGTCGGGCTCTGTGCTGACAGCTCAGAGCCTGGAGCCTGCCTTGGATTCTGTGTGTGTGTGTCTCTCTCTCTGCCCCTATCCCACTCGTGCTCTGTCTCTCTCTCTCTCTCTCTCAAAAATAAATAAAAACACTTTAAAAAATTTAAAAAAGAAAAGAAAATGGTATTTACATATTGCTTGTCTATTTTAGGGTTTTTTTCTTTCTTTAATTCTTGCATACTTAGAACATGGATCTACATGTGGCCCACCCGAATAAAAATCGTAAAGTTGGGGCACTTCCCTGAAAATCCAGAAGCCAAATCTTGTCCCTCTTCCCTACTCTCACCTGATGGCAACATCTGGCACAAGCTGAGGCCAGCATCTTCCTGGCCTTCCATTCTCACCAGACCCCCTACCGTAACCTCCCAGAAATGGCAGCATTTTTATTTTTAGTACTATTCCATATTAGGGGTAAAGGAAGGCACTCGAGATTTTCTTCTATGGCATCAGTAAGCTAGTATTTCCTTACAGAGGCTACGCTTGGATCCTTCCATGCATGATGATGAGTAGGATTCTCTCCACTTTACCAACAAGAAAATCCAGACTTGGAAAGTTAAATGACTTGAGTTGGGATCTCAAGCTTTTGTCAGTCCCTCAGTAAGCGACGGGGAAGCTGGGAAGGGTGAGAAACAAAACATCCCACTCAGAAATCAAGGAGCTCTGACAGAAAGGCAGCATGAGATTAAATTATGGAATGCTTTTATCAGTGTCCCAGCCCCATCTTTCTTCAGTTCCCCTCTTTCGTTCCAAAGATCCTCTTTTACTCCACCTTTTCCCTCCCCAGAAAACCGCCAAGAGGCCTCCACCACCACTTCTTGCCCCGGAAGAAGTGTCTGCCCCCCAGGTCCCGGTCTTTGTCCTTCCTCTCCGTCCTCTGCTTCATAGTAAGGGCCACCGCCGGGGAGAAGACTGTGATGAACTAATGCGTTCTAAGGCAACTGCCAAGGCCCCTTGTTAATATATTCCTTGTCTCCGAGAGAGCTGCGTTGTTCAAAGAGACCACAGCGAAGCACCCACAACGTAACTCAAAGGAATAAGATTTTGAATGCAGGAATTTCGGGCGGTGAGCAGGAGGCTGGGGAAATATTCTCTCAACGGCCCCAGGCTTCCCGGCACCCTGAACGCCCTGCCATGGGAGAGCCTCAGGTCCCGTACTACAGTGTTGTAAAACAGGAAGCCCGTCCCTATGTCCTCCGCCCAGGACACAGTCACCATTTATGGCAGGCCTGTGACAAGGGACAGAGCCATCTCTGACGGAGGCTAGCCGGGAGGTCAGGACTACAGGAGTCACCGCCCAGAGCAGCTGCCCTCACTGGTCTGCCTGGCACCAGACTGGGCCAGACCCAACTGCCCACCCTTCCCCAGGAACCAGACCTGCCTCCAACAGGCAACTCATCAAAAGGCCTAGACCTCACTGTGGCTCACTAGTTCTCTGAGCCGCCTGGTTTCCTTGCCCGGTAGAGTTTAATGCAGGCAGCGTCCTAGCGGGACATCCAAACTCCCCCACCCCCTAGTGGAGAGAGGAAAGCCCTGCGCAGCCGGGCTCCAGTCCCTGCTCCTACAGTCACAGCAGCTCTCCAGCAGCTGGGTAGAATGGACTATTGCAGAAAGGAGAAGGAGGCCAGGCCAGGCACATGTGTTCCTCCCCAGGCGTCCCCTGAGGGTCTTTGATGGCTTTCCCACAAAGTTTTTCTGGCCTGCACTGATCACGCCAAGTCTTAGACCGTGAGATGTCAAATATGTGAACGAACGTGGAAAAAGTGTGTCCGTGCACTCATTCTCTCGTTGGGAGTACAAGGAATTAGGGGACCAGATTCTGGGAGGCTTTACTCTTCCGTAATCAGCCAGATGTTTGGGCTGGCCCGCATCACACAGGCTCAACAGAAGGTCGCACTCCCCAGTGGAGGTAAATCACCTCGCTCAGAGGCCCATGTCACCTGCGGTTACACCAGCTCCAAGACCCCAAGGAGGCTAATCACTGTCCCCAGACCAAGGGCCAGCTTGACGCGCCGCCTTTGGGGCTTAACCTCTGACACACTTGACACGTGGAGGACCTTCGGGGTTGGTTTTGGGGTTGGTTTGGGGGCTTATTTGTCGTTTGTCCATAAACGGACAAAAATGTAAGAAAGTTCCATTTTCTTGAATTCCTTAGCTAGAGGAGCATCTGTGCTCAATGACTCCCGCTGATACAGGGTTTCAAGGAAGGGTGACTGGGACAGTGACAAGACGCAGCCTGTCCCACCAAAAGGAGGGGCACACAAGAACATTCCAGGCATTCACCAGGTCACTTGTTCCTTCCCCATGCATCAGTCTGACCATCAGGGTGGGAAGGTAAATGAGTCCCCCAGATACGTTCTGCCAGAAGCACCCCCAAGTCTCGTGAGGGAGGCAGATGGTAGGGGGAGGGCCGAGTATTTACCATGTGCCTTGATGGAGGAAGGAACTATGTAGTAGAGAAGCTCACAGGAGATGCCATTTTGTTTGAGTCTTGAAAAATGAGCAGAAGAAATCCCCTTCTCAGGGATTTTTTTTTAAGAAGCATCCTCACCCTGCCGCAAATGTCTACTACTAACTCAGTGCTCCAAGGCCAGCCAAGAGGAAGCCTTTACCCCCATTCCACCCTCAGCCATGTGTCTCCCCTCCAATGACTACTTCTAGATCAAGAATGATGGGTGGCAAACATTGGAGCCAACTTCTAAAGTTAGAAGATTTCACGTTAAGACTAATCTTGAATTTTTCTCTCTTCTAGAAAAACTGGAAGATACGATGATACTGGGCCCATACTTGGCACGGCAGCTCTAGGCTGGGACTGAGCGGGAGCTTCCCCCATCACATGATGCACATACCAGTTAGCCTTTGTTGTGTAAGAAACCACCTCAAATCGTGGCTTAAAACAATAATCATTTATTAGCTATGAGTATCTGCAATTTGGATTGGGCTCACCTAAGTGTTTCTTCAGCTGGTCTCGCCTAGGCTCACACACACGGCCACAGTCAGAAGCTGACAGACATTGGATCGGCCACCTCAGTTTTCTTCTACGTGGCCTGTCCAGCAGGCTAGCTCAGTGCTCTCCCATCAGCCCCAATAGGTAAGCCTTTTTCAAGCCTTCCTCTACATACCTTTCATTAATGTCCCATTGGTTAAAGCAAGACACAAGATCAGTCAGATTCACAGGTTAGTGAAACAGACTTCGTCTCTTGATAGGAGAAGCTACGAAGAATCTATGGCTATTTTTTCCAGGGGCTCTCCAGCTCACCATAATCCCCACCCCACAGAAGCTACAGGTCAGCTGCCATTTCCCCCTTAACTCGAACTCCTGGTTTTCTCACATCTGGTCTTTCTCAAGACTTCACTAGACCTGGAACTCTGTAGGTATCCAAATGAAAAAACTGAACATAGAACTCTGATTCTATGGCTTGGCTCGGAACAAGCATGCCCGACCTTTCCACTGGCGCACAGGGGAAAGCAAAATGGATTTGATGACAATAAAATCCAGAAAGACGATCCAAGGTAGTAGGTGAAGGTGCTGCCCAAGAAAGGTCAGCCTGGCCAAGATCCCAAGTGGTGAACAACAAGGTAGAGAGAACATCAGCAATGCTGAGCCCGTGCAGAATCTCCCGTGAGAAGGGCAAGTCCGTACAGGAGGGAGGGCAAGGTAGCCCCCAGAAGAACTCACAAAGAGCCAACTGCAGGCAAGAAAAGAAGAGGAAACTCCGCTTTCACAAATAATGATCAAACTGGTTCTGCAGCTCAGCGTTCAGGGGCAGCAGAGAGCCAGCCCAGCATGCCCAGGGAAGTGGTAATGCCCCACACTTCCATTGGCAGGGCATGTAGGGAACCCAAAGGATTGCAAAACAGGATGCTTGAGGATCAAACCTAGTCTCTCGATGAGCAGAAGTTCCAGAACATGGTACAGAACATCTCCAGACAACACAAGAGGAGCCAGGGAGGGCTCGGTTAGGCCAAGTTCTACCAGAACCAATGGACAGCACCTGTTACAGTGAAAATGGTTATCCTTCCCCCTTTCCATGAGAACTGTTTGGCTTTTGCTCTCAGGGGTTCAAAATTGTACCTGCAGTTCCTAAACCTCTTAAAAGATGACACTATAATCCATAGGCTAAAATACACATCGCAGTGAAGAACACAACACCCCCTATGAAGTATTCCTGACAAAAATGAATGAACCCAATCAAGCCTTCAGACTTAAACTTCTAGGACACAGGAAACGCTGGGGACAGAAGAGGAGGTAAGGAAACACCATGAAGAAACGCTAAGACGTTCAGAATGTGGGACTTGGTACCACTCAGTCAGCCTAGCCTCTTGTCATAGTAATTTCTGAAAAGGAGAGGGAGGCAGTAGACTGTTCTAGAATGAGACTAACGTACACCAAGCAAAGGCAATGCAGAAATGCTGGCTGGATTCTAATCCCTACAAAATGAAAATCCCAGCCATGGAACCATTTGGGCAGATAAACAGGGACACCGTAACGTAGATTGCATATTGGATGACATTAGGAAATTACCGTTGTTTCGGCATGATGATGATATTGTATATAAGGAGGGGTGCCTTCTTCATTTAGGAGACACATGCTGGAGTATTTAAGGTTTGTGCCAGTTAGTAAAATGCTGTCTCTTGACTCCAAACTCAGTACTCTATACTCGGCCTCCGATGCTAGATCTGGACTCTGCAAACCCTCTGACAGGCTCTGCCACTCAGCACGGCCTTTTCACCCTGGCACCAAGCACTTCTTGGCAGCCGCAGCCGCTGAAGCCAGCGCCACACAGACACCAGCACCCTCCAGCCAGCCCCCCGCTCAGAGGTCTGGGTCCCAGCCCACGCTCAGAGGCCAGCACCAGCCCAAGCAGCCTCCCTGCCAGGCTTCTAGTTGAAGAATCCCAGGCTTTCACCTTTATGCTGCCAGCCATGAAGATGGCTTCCTGAAATCGCCTCCTCCACGATTCCTTAGAGTTCTCTCCCTACTCTTGCAGTTCCCTGGTTATAACTGTATACCTAGGTAAGTCATTCGAGTAAATTCTCTCTACTCAAATAGCAGGTGTGGTTTCTGTCTCCCAAATGGGTGAAGTGTCATAACGTTTGCAATGTGCTTTAAAAAGAGTCAGCCAGGGGCACCTGGGTGGCGCAGCCGGTTAAGCATCCGACTTCAGCTCAGGTCATGATCTCGAGGTCTGGGAGTTCGAGCCCCGCGTCGGGCTCTGGGCTGATGGCTCAGAGCCTGGAGCCTGTTTCCGATTCTGTGTCTCCCTCTCTCTCTGCCCCTCCCCCGTTCATGCTCTGTCTCTCTCTCTGTCCCAAAAATAAATAAACGTTGGAAAAAAAAATTAAAAAGAGTCAGCCAAACTGAAAAAATAAAGACACACAGATCTATGTGTGTATACATATAACAGACACACAGGTACACAAATTCACACGGGGACAAAGGAACTAGAGACAAAACTGTGGAATCTAGGTGACGAATGAATGAATCTAGCAGCGTTCATATGAGACCTTCAACGCTTCTGTGAGCTTCAAATCTGTCGTATTAAAAGGCTGGAAAAAAGAATAAGAATCCCTAAATCATGGTATTGTTATGAGAAGTAAGTCGAGATATCAATTAGGAAAAAAAATTACTATGCCGTTTTCCCAAGTACGTCTGCAGCCCCAAAAGCCGTTTACCCCGTGAAAGGTCCAGGTCCTGCCGGTTAGGTTCCTCTCCTCTCCTTGACAGAGAAAGTACACGGATGTGTGAGCAGTAAACCAGTGTCTGCCCCCCGGTGCTGTACCTGAAGTCGCCCACAAAGACCCTGACTGGGCAGAGAATCCGGGCCTGGGGGACTTTCACACAGGATGCCCCAAGTCATTCTTTTTTTTTTTTTAATTTTTTTTTAACGTTTATTTTATTTTTGAGACAGAGAGAGACAGAGCATGAACGGGGGAGGGTCACAGAGAGAGGGAGACACGGAATCTGAAACAGGCTCCAGGCTCTGAGCTGTCAGCACAGAGCCCGACGCGGGGCTCGAACTCACGGACTGCGAGATCATGACCTGAGCCGAAGTCGGCCGCTCAACCGACTGAGCCACCCAGGCGCCCCAAAATCATTCTGAGAGAAAAGAATCTGCGTCTTTATCGAAGAGGAAGAGGACCTTCCACAAACTCCTCTGACAGATCACTTGAAGAGTGATGAGAGTCCCGGTCGGTTCCAAACCTCCAACCTAAATCCCCCATGCTCCAGATGAAATCCCTTCTTCTTGCCCTTTCCCCTCACAGAGCCCCTTTTTCTATGAAAGAAGGTCTTGCCTCCACCCTATTAAATTACCCTGCACTGTCCCTCAGCAGAACACCACCGAGACCCCGTAACCACCTTCATTGTTTTCTTTTTTTAAGTCTTTTGATCCAGTTTTATTGAGATATAATTGGCATATAACAATATATTAGTCTGACGCATACAACATAGTGATCTGATACACGTACAGATTGCAAAACGATCACGGTAAGATGCTCTTTTTTCAGCAGTCTCTTGCTTTTCCTCTGAGCCTCTAACCACGGGGCCACGATGAAAGGCTGGCCTCTCGTCTAGTCCTGACCC
Source organism: Prionailurus bengalensis (assembly GCF_016509475.1). Classification (NCBI taxonomy): domain Eukaryota; kingdom Metazoa; phylum Chordata; class Mammalia; order Carnivora; family Felidae; genus Prionailurus; species Prionailurus bengalensis. Next base: position 177,221,026 of record NC_057343.1, read on the forward strand.
TACACACCCGTCGTGTTGGGGTTTCCACCTCACATTTCCGGGTGGAGTTTTGTTTGCTTGATATCACTGAACGATCAATCTGTTTCCCACCGCAGGTCATTTAGTCTGTACTCTTTCCTTCATCAGCTGCTCCCTCACTTGATCTGATTTTTGGTGAGCACAGTTGGTTTTACCACCTAAGAAAAACATCTGGCTACCTCAGCCCCGGTTCAGTTTCACTCAGACAAGGAAGGTGTGTGTGAATTCTAAAATGACCTTAAAATAGAAGGTGGGGAGCTGCCCTCCCATCTCTTCCAAAGCTTGTCACAGGGATGACCATGAAAGAGGCAGCACCAGGAGAAATAGCAGGGCCCCACCCCAGGAAAGTGGGGGATCCAAAGTCTACGACCAGTTGGCCCTCACTGCTCTGTGGTTAGCTCTGTTGTTTCCTACGTCTGAAACGGCTTCTCTGTCTTGCCTACCTCCTAACAGCCTTGTCATCTAGTGAGGTCTGGCTCAACTGTTAGATCCCTCATAAAGCTTTCTCTATTTCCTCTGACGAGAGGACAAATGGCCAGTCAACACATGAAAGGTGCTCACCCTCACAATCAAGAAAATGAACATTAAAACAATACAACAACACTCTTCACCACTGAAATTATGTAAAAACAAAATATTGGGCAACACCAGGCATGAGAAAGGGTGTGGAAAAATAAAGACTTTCATATCCTGTTTACTGGGCTCTCTACATTGGCGGAGCCACTGTGGAGAATAAATTGGCTGTATGTAGTAAAATTTTAAACGTGCACACCTTGTGAACAAGCAATTCCACTTCTCCGCACTCACCCTTGGAGAGGTACTCCTTACACAAATGCACACAGAGAACTGACAAGAATATTCTTTGAGAGTTATTTAAATAGGGACAAGTGGGAAGCCACCTAAGTATCCATCAACAGGGCAACCGATAAATAAACGACTATGCCGTCATTCTGTGAGATACCAGGCAATAGTTAAAAGAATATAGTAGATAGAGACGATGAGACCCAATGGCAATGTGCAGATCTTGGTCTATCATACTATTCCCTATTAAAAGAGACCAAGGTTCCTTGGAGAAATGGCTCAATCTGGGGCAATCTGGGGCTGAGACAGGGTAGGTACAAGATGAGCCTGGAACATTTTGTAACGCCAGAAAGTAAAAAAGTACTCAAAAAATGATGGGTACATGTCACAAGGACACAGGAAGGGACTTCCACTGGCCAAATCTGAGACACTTTGAGTGCCAAAATAATTAAGGAAAGTAACAGATAGACCATTAAAAAATTAGAACCCATGAGTCCACAATAAATAGGTAAACAAATACATAAGGGGAAAAGGAGGACCCTGCCAAGCCCATTGGTGTATGTGGAGGGGTTGTTACAGCTGGCTAATCATCATTTTGCAACCATCTTAATAAATATTGGCTCAGGCAAGAATCATTAGTGGATGCTAAGTCTGGGAAGAAATGCTGATGGAGAGCAGGCTATTTGCCTGGTCTTAAGGGTCTTCCAACAGAATGCACATTCGTTCCAAGGGGGGAAAAACAGCACCTTTAAAGGAGACAAATCAGACTACACCTTAACCAGGTGATCAAAATTAGCATCACCAACGAGGGCCGAGCAGACACCGTGAGGGCGCAGATGTAGCACCTGAAAAGGACCTATAGAATATTCTGGCTGAAAATGCATGCCTTGAATCTAATAATCTAATCCTAAGAGAACACTGGAGAACCCAAAATAAGAAACAGTCCATTCCATAAAAAGCGCTTGTAGTCTTCAAAAGTGTCAATAGGATAAAATACAAAGAAAGCCTGTAAAAATGTTCCATGCTAACAAAAGAACAAAAAGACACGACAACTAAGAACAGTATCTCATCCTAGACGGCATCCTAGATTGCAGGGAGGAGTACTACAAACGACATACTTCGATTAATTGCCGGAAGAAATGGAATATAGGTGGTGACTACAATCTACCAATATTACATCTAGAGAAGTTGATAACTACCATGGCTTTTTAAGAGAATATCTTTACTCTCAGGAAATCCACAGTGAAGCATTTAGGGGGAAAGGAGTATAATAACAGTACCTACTCTCAAATGGTTCAGAAAAGAAAACTGCATTATATGTATAATGTGTGTATATAGACATTATATACATACACACACACACACACACACACACACAGCAGACAGGGCAAAACATTAAAAGGTATTTGAAGATCTTTGAACTATTCATATTATTCTTGCAACTTTTGCATTTCAAAATAAAAAGTTATTGCTTCAAAAGGAAGAGTGGTTTAAAAAAAGAGTGATGTAGCTACGTGTACTTGTATAGAAAGAGCTCCAAACATACTGATAAGTGGGGAAAAAAATGGGCAAGATAATGCACTCAGTGGGATACTTCCCATATTACATCCATTTGTGCGTTAAGTGATGCACAGAGAAAGGTCTGGAGGAACACACCCCAATGTATCGTGTGGTTTACCCTTGAGAAAGGGGAAGAGACCAGCACAGCAGCTATACGTTAGCTCATCTGCAGCAACATTTTCACTTTTTATGAGTGCATTTATGAATTGGTCACATAACTAGAAATAACTTTTTTTAGAGGGGAAAGTTGCCCTCCTCTCAATTCCCTCCAGTGACAAAGATCACGGCTCAGGCTTTCTGAGACAATACTCATTTAAATGGTGGAGCCCACTCTAATATTTGACAGTCTCTGAAACGATCTGGCCTTGGGATCTGGGAAATCTGATCAGGAAATGGCAGCAGTGTGAGGTGTCTGGAAAGACCCTGGGCTTCAGGGTCAGACAGAGCTAGTTTGAAGCCTTGCCTCCATCATTCACTGAGGGTACATTATCGGGCAAGAGACAGACCTCTCTAAACCTCCATTCCTCTATCTGGAAAAAGGAAACATAATACCATAGAGCAGAGCTGGTGAGCCTTGGGTACAGGGTACATACTTGCGGGTCGTAGCATACACATAAAACACCAAGCCCCTCCTGGGGCTGGCACAGAGCATCTTTCGATTGTTACTCATCTGAACTCTTTTTTGTGATTTGTTTGCATGCACTCTTGCCCTGTGAGCCCAGACGCTCTTTAAGGAAGGGTCCATCCATTACTCATTTCTCTCCTTCCAACTATGCCTCCTAGGACATTGTGCACTGGCACCTGGCAAACATTTGGTGGGAGGAAACATGAACCTTGTCACAGAAAATCTAGAGCAGCATGTAAGTACGCTTTGAGGCCCCAGGTTTGCGTTAGAATTCTCCAGTGCAAGTACACACAGTCTCTGAAGTCACTGTATAGAAATCTCTAAGTGCCAAGAAGATGAAGAGGTGACCGATGACCCTACATATTCCTGATCAGTGGGGGTGAAAGAGCACTGTGAGCATTCCCCAAAGCCTAAGATGTCATCCAGTAATAGATGTTATTTTTTTTTAATGTCGCATGGTCAAAAATGTTTGGGAAATGCCGTTAGACAAAACAGGCTCGTGTACTACAGGACTCATCAGTGCCAATGCATATCATGAATACCCAACAGACAATATAATTTGGAGTATCTCCCAAGTTTATTTGACTATAAAACATCCCCCCCCCCTTTTTTTTTGAATCTCAAGGCCTACATCCCATAGAACAGGCTTTGGAAAACGCTGCTTGAAGCTGTTTCTCCACTGTCAGTACATGGTAAGAATAATATTTAGTGGAAATTTAACAATATAACTTGCTCACCTAATCCAAGAGGGAAAAGGAATAAAGTAAACCAAGAGCTTAAGGGTTGCTATCAATTCCCCTCTTATTCCTCCTCTTCCTTTTTTCCCTTCTAATCCAAGGAACATGTGCGAAAAATCAGTTATGACTCCAAATCTAAAAATAAAGACCCCAGTATTATCATTGAAGTCATTCAGCTTCACTTACTCCAGCCTGTTCAATTCTACTCATCAATGGATTAGACAAATGGCTGAAGGAACCAGGGTCCTACTATGGCCAAGTCATGGGCCACGTGTAGAAATGTTTGTCTCTACACGGCCAAGTGGAATATTTAAGCAAATGTTTGATAGGATCAGGCTGAGACAGCAGCTGCCTTGCTCATTATGACCTTACAATTAGACACTGTGACCATCCAAATTATCTCCTTTTCATTGATTATGCCAGAGTAACAGAAATCTGTTATCGTAACCCATCCAGTATCTATGCCTGCTTTTTCCGGTAACAAAGCACTTTGTTTATGGCCAGTGCATTCTTCCCCTCTCGCCTCCCCCCACCTCCCCCCACTGCTTACAGTCTTGATGGGCCTATGATTCCAGGAACTCTGTGTTCCCTTGCCCAAGGAGTGGGTACTGGACCCAAGACAGGTCAATGAGACCCTCTCCCACGCAGGAATTCTGAGGCTAGAGTCGAATAATACAAGACCCAAAAAGGTTAGGCTTAAAGGACCTAGCAGTTAAGCCCCAGGAAACAGCATTTCAGTTCGGCTGCCCAGGTCCCCAGCATTGCCCCAGTTCCCCTCCTTTGCATGACTCAGGCACTCAAGCTTTGCTTTTGACCCAGTGAGTGCACTCAATGTCCTGTGGATAAATTCCCAGCGTATTTCTAGAACTTGCAGCTGAAGGGCCTGCCCAATACACTGAGCAAAAACCACCCCAGCAAGTTCCTACCCACTGTCCCCAGATAATCACTGGACTTAAAATCTGAAAGTGACCTGAAAGCTTCCCAAATATGGCTGAACCTCCTCATTTAAAAATAAATAAATAGGGGCGCCTGGGTGGCTCAGTTGGTTAAGCATCCGACTTCGGCTCAGGTCATGATCTCGTGCTTCATGAGTTTGAGCCCCGAGTCGGGCTCTGTGCTGACAGCTCGGAGCCTGGAGCCTATTTCAGATTCTGTGTCTCCCTCTCTCTCTGCCCCTCCCCCGCTCATGCTCTGTCTCTCTGTCAAAAATAAATAAAACATTAAAAAAATTTTTTTAATTAAAAATAAATAAAATATGGGGCGCCTGGGTGGCGCAGTCGGTTAAGCGTCCGACTTCAGCCAGGTCACGATCTCGCGGTCTGGGAGTTTGAGCCCCGCGTCGGGCTCTGGGCTGATGGCTCAGAGCCTGGAGCCTGTTTCCGATTCTGTGTCTCCCTCTCTCTCTGCCCCTCCCCCGTTCATGCTCTGTCTCTCTCTGTCCCAAAAATAAATAAACGTTGAAAAAAAAAATTAAAAAAAAAAAAAATAAAATAAAATAAAATAAAATAGGACACTGTTATCTTGAAAGGTTAGGCAACACAGCCAGTGTCCTTCAGTACATCAGAGGTGATCCGGTTTCCCACCTGCCTGTGTTTCCAGAGCAGATGCCCAAACAATCTCCATTTTCTGTGCAGACACAACCTAAGCTACCCTGGTGAGAAGGTCTGAATTGTGACTATTTTTCCTCACCGCTTGTGCCAGAACTAGCCCTCCACCGCCACTTATCAAATGCTGCCCGAGAGTATGTGCATCCTTGAAATAGTCCAGGGAGCATCTGCATCTCCCCAAAAATGTTCACAGCCTGCCATTCGTCACAGCCCTTCGGCTCCGGGTTCCCGAGCCTCCCGCCTTCAGCGGGGAGCTCCAAGTATGGAGCGTGGCGGTTCCCACTGCAGGGCTCTTGTCAGCGGCTCACCGGGGATCACAACGCCAAGCCAAGGACGTTCTATTCTGAGTGTGGCCCCAGTATGTTTCATTTCATCTGCAAAGCACGAGTCTATTCTGGAGAGAGATGTTTTGGGCACATTCGTAGTAGCTAACGAGCAGTGCTTCCTTATATGCAGAACACAAAATCCTCCCATAAAAACCTGACCCGATTGCCAGCGTGGTGTTTCAAATGAAGAGACTTACCCCTAAAATTACCTCCCCGGAATGGCCAAATCTGCAGACCTCCGAGTCACGGGCTGAAACAGCGGTACGGAGACTACAAGTATCAGACTGCGGTGATCTTTGGGGAACAGCCCGGGACCAAAGCCTCCGCTTTTCTCTGTTGAGCCGGAGGTCTTCCCTGGTCACCACGCACAAAATTCCAGATCTGTGTCCTTTGGAAAGGCAATGGCAAAGAAGAGCTGGCCCAACTTCTTCCCTACAGGGCTGTCATCTTCCCCACAGGGCTTCCAGAGACTTGCTTACGCTCTTCAAGGGAGTCAAGAAGCATGCTGCCCTCCCCATCCCCAGCTGGCCAGCCTTGGGCCTTTTCTCCAGTGCTCCCTGTGTTCTGCATGACCTCTGTGTCCTTCTTCATTTCAGAAGGCATTTGCCAAGCCCCACCTACCTCTCCACCTCTCAAACCAAGCAAGGTACCTATAGCCCATTGCATCCCAGGGCCCCCCTCTGTAACAGAACCCCATCACGTGGCTGCTTCAGTGCCATTTACAAGTCTCTGTCCCCCACTGGATGACCGTGAGTTCCCTGGGAGCGAGGTCTGGGGTGCATCGGCACCCACAACCCCAGTGCCCACCACAGCACCGCACCCACAGGAGGCGCTCGACGAAGAGAACAGACCTGAAGACACAAGAGCCCTGCGGGCATGATGGCCACAGTCCCCAGCCCCGGGAGGAAGCAACCCTGCCTACACCAGACCCACCCTGCTTACACATGGCCAGAGTCTGCCAAAACGCTGGGACAAGTGACCGCTTCGAAGGCTGTAGAGACCAGCATTTGAGATCAAGACTTCTAGAATCAGACAGCTGGGTTCAAATCCTGCCCCCACTACCTACAAGCTCTATGAAGAAACGAGTTAGCCTCCTGATGCCTCAATTAACTAATCTGTAAAATGGGGATAATTATAATACAACATCACAGACTGTTACAAAGAAAAGTGAGTCAATCTCTGCAAATCACTGAGTGCCTTCCCTACCTAAGTATTAGGGCTCTTCCTAGATGCAACTTACTTATGATACTGTGTACGTGAAAGGTATACAACATGTGGATTTGATACATTTCTATACTGCAGTGTGATTACCACTGTGGCTTTAGCTAACATCTCTATCAGGTCACATAACCGTCATCTCTCTATTGTGGTAAGAACACTTGGGATCCGGTCTCTTAGCAATTTTGAAGTACAGAACACAGCATTGTTGACAAAAATCGCGATACCTAATACGGTTTAGGTGGTCCCCACACATAGCCTTAAATAACATGAAATCAAGACATTATTTTGTTCTCGATTCTCTTTCACATTTTTTGATCGTATCAAGGAAAAAGTCACCGTTTAACGCGGAAATGACTTTAACACATCTCTAAAACTTGCTGTCTCTCCCTCTTCACAGAGAGAAAGCAGGTCCCCGGCTCAAGTTTCTCGTGGGCAGAGCTAGCTGACATTAACTGATTGTGCCTTTGTTGTATTATTATTATCATTTAATGGCAATTGACACTGGTTTTCTATTTACGATGATGGTATAAACTTCCCACATCAAATGTCTATCGATGTTAAACAGTGAGCAGATTTGAAAGAAAATAAGAAGTAACAGTATCAGTTGCAAACATACTGTGGCAGAAATCACGGAGGTGAGATGTATCCAAATGCCTCGAGTGTGAAAGATACTGACTGATAGACACTAAGGGGGGTGGGGGGCGGGTCTGGAAGCAGAAGTCTCACTAGCATGCACCGTGCCCAGGGAGCACTCGGGAAGCAGACCAATGGCCAAGTCCTACCTCCAGAGGAAGCTGAGACCTCAAAGTGCCCGCCTATGACTGAACACAGCCCAAGATGGCAGACGCTGTTGAACGTGGAGACGGGTCCCCTGGTCACAGGCGCGAGCAGAGGTCAGCACTAGGCAGAGCAGCTCGGGAAGCTCCGCGGTAGGGACGAGTCTGCTGGAGGGAGAATGGGCCGGCGGTCCTCAGCATCTACCACCAGGCCAGGATTCTCAGCGAGAGAAAAACACACTTTACCAATCACCAAGGGAGGATGGGGCAAAAACCCAGAGGACTCCCAGGAATCCAGGGGCTCCCGCATGCCCTGCCACCCATGCAGCTGAGGGCAAGCGCTGGAAGGAAGAAGTTCTGGGTGGAAAAGAAACCCGCTGGGCCTTTCCAAGCAGTGTTGCGAAACAACTCGGTGGCATCTTGTGGCAAACGGGAGACTCAGCTCAAGCTACGATCCCATGGTTTTCTTTGCGTTTTTGGCTCATCTGTTTGGGATGTTCGTTGGAGGGGAGCATCAGTAAATAGGTCTAGCTTGCTTTTCAAGCCAGTTGTGTTCCCTTTCCCTGTGAGTCATAGACCGGGCTCACCCACAGACACAGACAGCCCTCTCACTGTCCTCTGGCCGGCTGGCCACCAAAACCATGCCCTGGGTGTGCACAGGGAGGGGTGGGGGCAGAGGACTCACTCTGCCTCCACCCTCAACCAGCATGGGTAACGAGACAGAGGCCAGTGCTCTGGGAGCTCCCTCTCTCTCATTGTCTCTCGAGTGAGGGAGTTATGTGAGTAACTAGTTCTAGAACAATAGCAGCCACTCCTCCTTAAGGGCCTGCTCTGCGTTGGGCACATTATCTCCATCCTCACAAGAAACTCTCCGTCTTACCCGTGAGAGAGCTCAGACAGACAAAATGGCAAGCGGCCAGAAAGTGACACAAGCTGTTTCATAGACTCAGGTCTCTGTGTCTCAGAGCCCACACTCTTGCCTTCCCACTGCCCCCCCCCCCCCACTGCCCTACCAGGAAATGAGTGAGTGCCATAATGGTGCCTTCCAGAGTGTCAGGAGAACACGGATTTAACTCCGCCAGGGGAACAAGGGAAGGCTCCTTGGAGAGGGCAATATTTGGGCTGAGACCTTAAAGACAAGTAAGGACTTTGTTGAGGAAACAAAATAGACTATTTTGTTCGCTCATTCGTTCACTCACTCGTTTGTTCCATGCTGTATTTCTGGGGCTAGGTACTAGGAATTTGTGGTGAATAGACACAGCTCCTGTCCCCAAGGAGCTCACTTCCCAGGGGAGGAGATGTAAAAATACATGAATGAATCAAGTTATTACTAATTGTGTGTGCCGTGTGGAGACTTGCAAGGAATTAAAATGGAGAATACCAGGGAAACCTATTTTAAGACAGTCAGGGGCAGTCTTTCTGAGGAGGTGACATTTTTGCTGGGACTGAATGATGAAGTGAAGGTGCTATCCATGTAAACTAACGGGACAGTGAGTGATCCGGGCAGAGGGAACAGTGTGTGAAAAGGCCCTGAGGCTGGAAAGGGAACTGTGTGTCCCTGAAACTAAAAGAGTAGAATGTCTTAAAATGAGCGAGTCCAAGGAACAGTGTTGCTCAAGGGAAGGCTGGGGAGAGAGACAGGGGCCAGATGGGATAGCATCTTACAGGCCGTGGGAAAGGATAATGGGAAGCTCAGCCAGGGTCCTCAGCTGGACGTGCTACAGCTCAATGTACCCTCCAAGATCAGGCCTCAGTCCCTTCACCTGTAAAATGAAAGTAAATAAGAGAATGCATTAAAAAGTTCCAAGTGCCTCGCCTGGTTGACAAATGGACTGAGGACACTCTGAAATGTGAGCTCGTATCAAAATAACCTGGGGTGTTTGTCAAACTCAAGATTGCTGGGCCCCACCCCTGGAGATTCTGACGCAATAGGTCTGGGGGAGGCCCATGAATATGCATTTCTAACACTTCCTTGGTGGGGGGACCCCACTTGGAGAACTCCTGGGTTAGAAAAAAAAATTTTTTAAAAAGTGGGAAGTGCCACCAGGATGCTGTTGCAATTGTTAAGAGCTGGTAGAATCAAACGATGTCAGTGGTCCAGAACAGTTCTAGATGGGAGATAGCATGGGCCAGACCAGCTAACGGACTGGAGGTTGGGGATGAGGGAAAAGGAGAAATTGGGCAGGACACTCCTAGGTGAATGGCTTGAGTAGGCAATGATAGTGGCAGAAACTGAATAGGGAGCCCTCGAGGAGGAGCAGATCTGGAGACAAGGGCTGAGACATGCTAACTCTGAGATCTCTGTGACCCCAAAATGGCAGGTGGCAGGCAGGCAGGTGGAGCTTCATGAGAACAGCAATCATCTCTATCTTGTTTTCTGCTATGTCCCCAGATCTCACCCTGGCATATCCTGCCAACAATAAATATCCAGTAAGCTTCCGTTATGGGCTGAAGGATAAAGGGAGGCTGAGGAACTAGGATAACCAAAGGCACTCAGGGACCAACATGCCGCCATGTTTGAGGAGGCCACAGGCATCTGCTGAGGCTAAACCATCACTTCCTGACCTTGACATGGATGAGTACGTGGGAGGCTGGAGGCAGAACAGAAGACAGAAGGGAGCCACCCAATTCACAGTAGGGTTCTTCCTTCAAAAGTCAGAGATGTCACATTTGAGCCTTTCTGGGGTGGGCTTTCGGATAGAAAGGTCTGAACTGTGAGTTTAATGAGCAGGAAGACCAGAGGAATCTGGCTAACTTGGGCTTTTTATAAAATAAATCATGGGAAAATGAAGCTGTGCAACTTGGGGAAATGAGGAGGGAGGGATGGGGAGAAAGGGAGAGAAGAAACAGAGGACAGAACAAGAAAAGCAGCTTAACCAAGACTCCCCACTAAGGGAAGAAGGGGCCGGCCTCTGGAACTTGACCTCCCAGGCCAACCTCGACCCTTGGGTCCTCACCACATTTCCAGCAGGCATGATGGACCCTCGGCCTCCCCATTTACCGAGTTGTAAATTAAAAGGCTGTGACTCCAGCCAGGGGTTCTGGTGACATCATAAACCACAGAACCACAAGCTCAACTCACCAATTACACCCTTTCTTCCTAATCCAGGCAGCTCTGGTCACTGCCGTTTTTTTTCATGATATAATAGAAGTAAGCAATATTTTAACCATTTGTGTGGGGCCTTTCTCATACAGCCACAAGGCCCCCTCCCTCGTGTCCTCTCCTTTCCATCTCCTGCCCCACTACAGACCCTCCTCCTAAGGGGTCTCCCACAGAGATGCCCCTGCTCTCCAAGGCTGCGGCCCCTCCAGACCCTCTCCTCTTCCCCCTTCCCTCCAGATCCCTTCGGTTCTTCTGTCTCCTCCCATGAGCCAGTGGTGCCCTGACTTCTACCTTAAATGTGCTTGTTCAACAGAACCCCAGTCTCTTCTGGGCCCAGGTCTGTCCTGGAGAACACACCCCAGATGTCTAGAATACATTCCCAGAAGTGGCACGAACATGAACTCACATTTCGAATAAATCAGGGAAGTTTACAGCTTCACGGAGAATCTTTCTGAAAGCAGATGACTGCTTTCACTCTCCTTTCACTATGTTTTTGCTTTTGATTCTTAATTTTCATAAAGTATTGCTTAACGCAAAGCGTACCTGGGCATCACGTTACCTTTTACCCCTGCTTCTCCATCTTAAGCTTAACGCCAGTATTCAGGTTCCTTTGGGAGCCTCACGTAGGGGAAGAAGTCACAAGGGAGGACAATAATTAAAGCAGCTATCGCTTGATGAGTACCTCTTAGGTCTCAGATACTTAAATTATTCTTTTCCTCATTTTATGGAGGAGAGAAACTGAGGCCCAGGATATGGAGTATTTTGCCCCAAGTCCCGCAGTTCCTAAGCAAGGCCCTTGGATCTGACCCCTATTTGCTGGACTCAAAAATCTACATATATGTGCTCACTCAGTGTCCCCCGCCCTGAGTAAAATATTTTGAGAATACAGGTTGCATATGATAAGGACTGACCATATGCACTGGCTGATCTTCATGCACCATGATTTTTTTTTTCAGAGAGGATGAAAGTTCTACTCTATTTTAGGGTACACTAAGAGTCAAAAAACACATTCCGATGTCCTATGTATTGGTTTAGAAAAAGCAAATTATTGCAAATGATTTCCCCCAAACCGAAAACAAAAATTTAACGCTACATTGATATTAACTTGGTAGTAAGGAGGTAGACCAGTGACTCTTGATAAAGCGTCACCCACGAAAACACGAGTATACGACGTGGCAGATTTCAAAAGAGTTCACACGCACAAGCCCGGCCGTCCATGCTGTGTGGCAGGTGCAGGGCAAACCCTGGGCATGCTGGAGAGGGTCCTAGGTGGGAGGGGGCAGGCCATGGGGACATGGAGATGGCCTCCAAAGGCAAGAAACAGAAGAGGTGCCAAGAGTCAACGCGTCAGAGGTTAAATGACTTGAGGACTTGCTAAAATTTGATGATGTCATAGCTGAACCCAAGGCTGCGGGTCGCGTACTTCATAACAGAACAAGGAACATATCCGACATCATTTCAGAACGCTATCTGCAAACATTTGAGGACACAGCAGTCTTGGAGAAAAGTTGGTCTAGAACAGAAAAAAAAAAAAAGTCAGGAAAAAAGTCAGAGGAAAAAACGCCTCTCCCGAAAATGCGTCTCTGCCTAATGAAGCACGTGCTTGGGATGGTTTAAGAAAGATGTGTGTGAGGCGATGACCTAATTTTTCTTCCTCTACCATCAGGGACAGTAAATAACATCTTCCCAGAGAATACAAGCGGGGAAACACTGTCAGCATATATTATACGCAGTTGCAAAGCGGAAGCGAGTGCCACAACAGGCAGGCGTCTTGCTTCTCCAAATTCAAAGTGAGACGAAAAAAATCTAGCCACGAAGGACAATTTATTCATTCCCGGCAGCAAACATTTAATTACCAAATTAATCCCATATCACTGTACTGCACTATGGAAAATCAGCAGCAGCTTCTAAATGTAGGAAGACAATGGATGTGAAAACATCTTGTGGGTTTTCCTCCCAGACTGAACGTCCACGGTCCCACTGGTTGAGCTCACATACAAGAGCCTGCGGGCAAAGGTGGCCTCGATCAACTACAGAGAAAACACCACACCTTCCTGACAGAGTGTAGTAAACACTTAATAAGTGACAGATATCATGAGCCTCTCTCCCTCCATCACTGTGTTTGTCTCAGCTAGAACTCTTGCCAAAGATAGAAAATTTTAGCTCAAACTTAGTTCACAGAACTGCAAAGTCCAGCGGAGTACCAGCCTCAGGTACAGCTTGATCTAGAGACTCAATGGCACTGACAGGCCCTAGAGTCTCAGCCTCTCTCTCTCTCTCTCTCTCTCTCTCTCTCTTAGTCTCTCCTCCCTCTAGGGTGGTTCCATTCTCAGATAAACTCTCCCCTCATGGTCACGAGATGTCTGCAGCCACAGCAGCCTATATCCTCTCAGGTTCAAGTCCAGCTGGAAAGTACACAACCTGTGTCTCAACAGAGCCACACAAACTCAAGAAGTCAATGTGACCGCGTGCACAAGATGAGAAGAAGGTATATGTTCTTTCAAGTAAATGGATGGACTGTGGGGGTATTCCCATATCTGCCCAAATTAGAGGGGCCTCCCCTTTGGACACAAAACCTTCACTCCTGTGATCTGTCAGTCTGTTGAAGCATTATGTTAAAACAGCAATTCTGATGTGATGAGGCCACGTGGCTCAACTCTGCCTGAAATCTGAAACCGTGGCAATGCCGAGCTTCCCCATCTCACGTACTCCTCACCCCCAAGCCCCAGTCTGACACTCTCTTGGCTCCTTCCTCCAAGCACCACCGGGAAAATCTAGCTTTAGTTGTTCCCATTCCTTCTGGCATCACGTTAGATCAAGTCCTGCTCTTTTCTAAATACTTGATGAAAACTTGCTTCCTCAGCTGCCCATATCGCCATCCCTCAGTAAGAAAGTGCTGGAAGACATGACCTGCCCAGCGCACACATATTTTCTGAATGCCATGGTTCCACGGGGTTCACTATCTAATGCACCTGCGGAGCTGGAAACCAAGAAATCTCCCCAACACGCTTGTCCCCTTAGCTTTACTCCCAAGCTATTTTTGGCCCAGGTAAACCGTGCTCTCTTTAAGGACTTGACTCAAATGTCACCTGAATCTCCAAAACTGGGTGAGTCATTCCTACTCTCGACTCCTGGACCATCTGGCTTATGCCCATAACAGTGCTGAGCTGAGATTGTTGGGTTTCCCACTCACATCTTCCCCCACCTGCCTACGCTTAGCACAGCACCCAACACAGAGTTCCAGGTCGGCACATGTTGGCTAAATGAGTTCCCACTAGAATGACAGGGTGAATATCCATACCTGAGAACCCCGTCATCTTCATGACTCCCCTGCAGTGATTCCTGATGTGTGCCCTACATCCTCGTGGCTCAAAGTAAGACGCAAAGCCATAGGACTGGGCTTTCTTTCTCTTCTTCCTGTCTTATCCAATTCGATGCCACTGAACATGGCCAAAAATGATATAAGAACGACAATATAGGGGCGCCTGGGTGGCGCAGTTGGTTAAGCGTCCGACTTCAGCCAGGTCATGATCTCGCGGTCCGTGAGTTCGAGCCCCGCGTCAGGCTCTGGGCTGATGGCTCAGAGCCTGGAGCTTGTTTCCGATTCTGTGTCTCCCTCTCTCTCTGCCCCTCCCCCGTTCATGCTCTGTCTCTCTCTGTCCCAAAAATAAATAAATGTTGAAAAAAAATTAAAAAAAAAAAAGAATGACAATATAGTGGTTCTATATTTAAGGAGGAAAATAAGCCATTTGATAAATACTTATCAAGTGCTTCCCACAGGCAAGGTGCTGAAAAGGAAAGTGGGTGTATGTATTAGTCAGGTTAGGCTAGGTTTTGCTACAGTAACAAAGAATCCCTAAATCCCGGCAGCTTTTAACAACGAAGGTCTATTTCTTTCTCATGCTCCACACCCAATGTAGGTTGGCAAGGGCACCCAGGCTACTATAGTAACTGCTGTCTCGAATATAGTTGGTCAGCATCCCAGGGGCATTAAAACCCTGGGGGTCATTGACTGGCAGTCAAATGACATACGTCATTCCCACTCACCGCTCACGTCCCAGAACTAGGCCTCATCCAACCATAAGGAGACCAGAAAGTGCAACCCTACCGTGTGCTGGAAGGCAGAGAACTAGAAATATTCATGAGCCGCACTCACGATGCCCATAGTAGGTTAAGTTCTGGGCCTTGGGCCTTGTCTTTGAGGAGGCATGAATAACATGTAGAAGGGGAATAAAAAAGGGCAGCATTCATATGAAGGAGGGAAGAAAGGTGAGGGTGGGCGGTGCCGGGGTGGAACGTGTGTGTCCCAGGAGCGTGTGACAGTCTGCCGAACCTGGGGCTACCATCTGTTACCATCTGTTATGTGTGTAGTATGCACCTGCTAAGCTCTTGTGCGAAGCCTTCAGATCAAGGTAGGGTGCTCAGGAGGCCGGCAACAGAAACCCACTCCAGCCAACAGGCAAAAATGGCGGTGCTGGAAGGCTCCAGGGGAGCTCACAGAACGAGAGGAAAAGCAGATGAACCAGGCCTTCAGCTCTAGGGCTGTCGGCCGTGGAGCCGAACGTCAGCCTCTTCGGCTCCGATGTCTCTTGTCTTCTTACCACGCAGGTTTCGGGTTCCCAGCAGCGAGGCTACAGCCCGACTGGGTCTGGGGTGCACCATCAGCAAAGGAGGCCCAGGGTGCTGAACGGCGACCCCGCTAAGATTGCATGCGTGCTGTAAGGATGCACCCCGGAGGGGAACCAAGGTGTTGCTTCTAGAATAAGGGGTAGTGACTGGTGACGCTCAGGCAAAACAGATGTTCAAAGAGCACGTTAAATCCAAAATGGGTCCTCACGAGCATGACATGGGCATCAACCAGCTCCTTTTTCACACCAGGCAGCTGAGCACTGGAGCCTCAGGGATGTCCCAACATCGCTCATCTGGTGAGTGTCAGAGGCCTGACGCCATGGGACCCCAGGGCCCGTACCTTTACCACTGTGATTCTGCGGTCTTACACAGATCTGGTGGCAACTTTCTGTTGCCCTTTTTTTCAAGATGCAGGAAAATGAGGAGAAGGAATTTGAAATGGCCATATTACTTCCTACTAGACAGGCAAGCATCATATCCATAGAACACTTTGTGGTCTACAAAGTGCTTTCACACATACAGTCCTCCTTACACAGTGTGAGGAGGGCAGACTTCTATCATCCATTCCATTTATTTGATGAAAACATGGGACCCAGATCAAATGACTGGCCGGAAGCTGGTGAGGGCGGGCCCAGCATCTCTAGGTCTTGTTTTCCAGTTGGAGATAGCTGACCTGGCTGGGGCTTCACTGGCAGGTGTGGGACTCAGTTTGCCGGTCTACGGCATGGGGCTAGCGGGCTGTGGTCAGCTCCAGAGCCAGAGAACAGAATGGTGCTTGGGACTGACCAGGCACATGAGACGCATGGGAACCCAGAGTCTCTAAAGAGAGAGCTTGGTCTCCCAGCCTCACCAGGGGGCTCCAAGGGCAAGTTCTCTGTTGCTGAGGGCATGCAGGTCTTACTTAAAGGTGTTACTGGAAAAGGGGAAGTGTTAACTGCAGGGAAGCTCAACTTTCTGTGTCCCTCCCGTTCCTGACTTAGATCACTAGCAGATAGATGTTTCATGGTATAAAACAGAAAGCTGAGGGCAAATTTTCATAGCATTGGGAATGTCTAGAGAAGTGAGTTAAAATAAAAGAATGGAAGAACGGAGTATTAAAGCTTCCCTGGCGCTTGACCTCAGCTTCCGTGCTGGATGGAACCAGCCGCTCCTGCTTCTCCGAAGCTTGGAGGGAGTAAATATGGTGGTTGGAACTGACCATATGTCCCTGGTGTCCCACTGTCTGGGCTCAAATCCCAGCATCACTGCTTGCTACTCTGTGATTCTGGGAGAGTTATTCTTTTCTCCGAGCCCATTTCCCTCTTAGTTAAACGTACCCACTTTGTGGGCAGGAAGATAAGTGGGCTAATCCACAATGCGAAGAATAGTGCTTTTTGCACAGAATGTGCCCACTTACATAGAGGAGAAAATTTCTTCCATGGAGAGTCCTCTAGCTTGACCCTGAGGCAAATTGATTGAACAATTAGAAGACACCCTATCTCTTGTAATAGGGAGTCAAGAGATGCTGTGGGCTTCAGGTATGGTATGATCAGGGCTCTATATGAACATCTCTGTGCAGCAACTTCTTGCAGCAGAAGACCTTGTTCACTTGTTTTATCAGGGGAGAGAGGGAGGGTGTCATATCTCACTCCAGCTTTGGCTACATACCCATCCTGACCCAGTAACTGTTGCTGAGGCAATGCCACATGATCTCTGGTTCGAATCCAAGTCCCTGAACCAATTACTGGGAATCATCCTACGTCAATCAGGCCCTTGGGATGGGGATGGGCTCGGATTTTCCTCCAGGGAGAAGTGGAAACCAAAAACACAGTTCTGTTGCAGTGGAGGAAGGAAGAGTAGATGGTGGGTACTCAGCCAACAATGCCCACCGTGGGACACAAGGACAGCGGAGGGCAGGGGCGGCACAGTAAGAGACCACTGTGCCTAGGAATCCAGGGGAAAATCTCAAAAAAAACGTCCCATCTCTTAAGTTAAAACTGCACGATGAGATCGCCGCATGTAACTTAGGAGGAAAGGGCCACAATAGTTACTATTTATTGAGCAGCATCAGCTCAACACTGATGTGGGGGCTTTCTCTCTGGGTTCTTTACTAACTTAATCCTCACAGCAGCCCTTAGAATTTGGAACTGACCCTCCCGTTTCACAGATGAGGAAACAAGGCTCTGGGCACTAGGGTGACTTACTCAAAGTCACACAACTGAGAGGGACACAGTGGGAAAACAAACTTGGATCTCTGCGTGGAAAAAGCCCCAGCACACCACGTTGCTTGGTATACTGCAAGGAACAAAAGTAGGATGTGTGAGTTAATTTCAAATGAATCTAATACTATTGTTGGAAAGCAGGAAATAAATGACCTTCAGCCTCTGGGTGCATGGGAAAACACACACACACACACACACACACACACACACACACACATTGTTAAAATTTAAAAATAAAATGCAAAGTGGGACGAGGAGAATTGGGGGAATTCTGAGGAAGCCACCATACATACTTCTCTCTGAACGCACAAAATCCTACTTAGATTTGGGGTGGGAACATGGGACCCCCCCCCCTTCCTCCACCCTCAGCCAGGGCCAACTTGTCACATTGGACATCACTGTGGCAGTGATTTAAAAGGTTATTTTTTGCTAACAGGATCTTTGAAAAGGAGATATGTTTTGGCCCAGCCTGTCCATCACTTAGACGGGCATCTACAGTATTAAAATGGGCGTATGTACTAAAGTGAATTTTCCTTGTGAGAAGCACTTGACTGCACAGGGTTTTTTTTTTTGTGCGGGTGGGAGTGGGAGCTTGGCTCATGGGATAATGGCCATCTGTGGGTCTTAATTGAGAAGGTGGCCCTGTGGCTGTCCCCATGGGCTGCTACAGTCTGCATCCACTCCCCTGCCCCTGCAGTGGGGGTCGAGGTGGACTGCCTTCCTCTGCACCACAAATTGGGGGGCTTAACATAATCCAAATGTCTTATCTAGAAATACTGGAAGGCAGAAGTCCAAATTGAGTCTTACGTGGCTAAGATCAAGGTGTCATCAAATCTGTGTTCCTTCTGGAGGCTCTAAGGGGAAAATCTGTTTCCTTGTCTTTTCCGGCTTCTAGAGGCTTCCTGCATTTCTTGGCTAGTGGCCTCTTCTTCCGCCTTCAAAGCCAGTACAGCAACATCTGCTCCCACTATCACATCTCTCTGCCTTTGACCCTTGCCTCCCTCTTATAAGAATCTTTGTGTCTCCTGGGCCCATCTCGATAAACTAGGATAATCTTCCCATCTCAAGATTCTCAATCACACCTACGAAGTCATTTTTGCCACGTAACGTAACATAGTCACGGGTTTAGGGGATCAGGACATGGTCATTGGAGGGGGGGACATTACCACATTAAGGATAATAAAAAAAAGGCAGCAACTTATGTAGTTCCATTATCCACCATTAAAGACTCAGACGCTGTCTTTAATGGATCAGCTTAGAAGGGGAAACTAGCAGAGGGATATCGTGCACATCATTGCTTTCATTTGAGATTTTCTATTTTAGTTTGATAACCGTTAATGGAGAGAATTTTGAGACTCTATACACATATGTGCAAACACAGTGACTAGGAAAATGAGGAAACTGGCTAGATGATTCAGGATCCTCCTAATTATTTATTAGGCTGAATATCTCCAGATAAATTCCCCTCCCATCCAGATAGTTTGAACTTGAATGGCCGTTTCCCTTTCCATGAGCAGACTCCAGGTGTGTCTTTTTCCTGTCCCCTCCTACCTGTGACTCCTAGGAGGCTGGTCACAGGTGGCTCTGTGAGCAGACAGGGAGCTGGGCAAGGGCAGGGATGGCTGGGGTGAAGGCATGGAAAGAACGTAATAATACAAATAACTATCAACTATTATCAAAACAAATTTGCCTTTAATACTTACCAAGACAAAATATGTCCATATGCCACCTAAAATACTCTCAGTTATTACCCATGTCAGACTTTTCAAACTCTGTGCATACAAATTGCCTGGGGACTCTTGTTAAAATGCAGATTCTAATTCAGTCCAGTCTGGGGTGAGGTGTGAAATGCTGTATTTTTAACAACAAGTGGTATCCATATCCCACACTCACATGACCCTGAGGCCTGCTCATTCCAACCCAGCATCCCCCACCCTCCCCTCACCTACCTCCACAGCACTGGAACCCTTTTTATTCCCTCTCAACATTCTCTTCCCCCCATCCAGCAAAGACAAGGCTGGAATTTAGCTACCATGGACATCATTAGTGCTGTTCACCCAATTATTTCCAGTTCTCCCCTTTGAACACACGGACTGTACTTCCTGGTCCCCTGATGGTTGGGTGGAGCCTAGGTCTGGCCCGTGATTTGAGTGAACGTGACACATGTCCTTTAATTAATTGTTCTCTTCCCATCTGGGACGGTGACTGACCATACTGAAGATGAGGGTGGCTTCTCCAGCAGCCTGGGTGCCCTAGCCAACCCACGATGGACGTGTAGTGTGAGAAAGAAATAAACCTTTGTTGTTAAAAGCCCCTGGGATTTAGGGGTTCTTTGTTACGGCAGCAAAACCTAGCCTAACCTGTCTGATACATACACTCTAATGTCATACACTTTACTCTTCAGCACTTCGTATGACGGAAGCAGCTGGTCTTCTGTCAAATGGCTTATTTTCTTTCCAAACCTACAACTATCATTTTGGGCCATGTTTAGTGGCACAGAATCTGTGCCAGAAAAAGAAGAAAAAAAAAAAAACACATCATGTTTCCCTGATTCTTACTGAGCACATGTCAGCTGAAGTGAGACCCAAACACCACTTCCTCTAAACTTCTTCAAAGGCCTACATTTTTCCATGCCAGCTCTGGTTCCCGGTAACTTTCTACTATACAGTCTCATTCTGAAGGTATTACACGAGCCTGCCAAGGGGGAGCGAAGTGTGGTCCACCATTCCATGAAACAAATGTGTTCCCAGATAACTGGCTGGGCTGATGTGGGAAGGGTTCCCTCAGCATAGATGGCAATTTCTTCCATATGTGATAACATCACCTCTCACTAGACCACAAATCCAGAAACTGTGTAAACTGAACAAGGGACTCTGGGGGAAGCACCCAAGTGCAGTGGAGAAAGCGGTGAACTAGGACTAAGAAATGTGTGCTCTAATCCAAATTCTGCCATCCTGTGTGTCCACCAGCTTCTCTTGAGGGCCAGTGAAAGAAATCCGACTCATACAACTTAACATGAAAAATAGAAATGAAAACCTCTTGAAGTTCCCAAAAAAATGTCAAGAAGAAACTATCTGCCTCTGTGACAGCATTCTGCTTTTTGTTGGCTCTGTTCTCAGATCTGCTTTCTCCGAGTGGCAGCCAAGTGGTCAGAGCATGTGGAGGCTTATACTCCAGCAGCTGAGCAACCTAGGAGAAAGGAACACCCTCTTTTCCAAAGGTTCCATCAAAAGTCCCGGAATGGAGGGGCGCCTGCGTGGCTCAGTTGGTTAAGCATCCAGCTTTGGCTCAGGTCATGATCTTGCAGTTCGTGAGTTTGAGCCCTGCATTGAGCTCTGTGCTGACGGCTCGGAGCCTGGAGCCTGCTTCGGATTCTGTGTCTCCCTCTCTCTCTGTCCCTTCCCTGCTCATGCTCTCTCTCTCAAAAATAAATAAACATTTAAAAAAATGTTTTTTAAGTCACTGAACGGAATTTCATTGGTCTGGTTTCAGTCACATGCCCATCCCTGAACCAATCAATGTGCCCAGGGCAATGTCAGTGTTCTGACTGGCCAGGCCTGAGGCACATGCTCATCCCTGGAGTTAAAGGTAGGAGCGGCTTCAGTCAAACCATATGGACTAGGAGCTGGGAGACAGTAAGTCTCCCCATGAAAATCAGGGTGCTATTTCCAACAAGGGGGAAATGACTGCTGGAAAGACAAAAGCCACTGTAAACCACTCCGGCTGCCAACCTTCTCCCACCCTCCCAATCTTATCAATGGTTAAGTCAAATTCTTTGTCAGTCTCCCAGGGAAACTGCAAAGGCCTTACAATGCCACATCATTTCGCTGCCAACCGATTGCAAAGCGACACTGACAAAGATGCAGAAAGTCATGAATTCCAGAAGAGTGATGGTGGACAGCTGCTTAAATCAAATGCGGGGCTGTTGGCAAAGGAGGATCTGGCCAAAGTTAGCCCGGCTATAACTCAAAAGGAAAAGTCTGCAAGGGATGATGCTAAAATAAGTTTTTAAAAAGAATGATTTAAACATCAGAACTTGATGTCCTCAAATATTTTTGTCAACACCCGTCCTTGTTATAAGACGACTCTTATGAACTGCTATCTTCCAGTTTTTTAAAAAATTGTACATCTTATGGTCTTAAAAACGTTACATCCAAAAAAAAAAAAATCAACATTTGACTCTTACTTTGCATGTCCTAAGAGTCAGTGCACAGTGGCAATTATAAACTAAGTTTGGTTAAGTGTATGGTAGGTACATCTTCCCCAATTAAATGGGCAGGAGGGGGAAATCTCCTTGAGGTCTTGATCTGAATTTACCTGAGCCTAACAATACGAGTAAGAATTCACAAATGTATCTGCTTCTTGTGCTCTCTCTTCTAAAAAGTCTGTTTGCAATCTTTGCCCACATTTCTAGTTCCTGTTCTTGTTGATTTGCAGGTATCCTTTTTACATTCTTGATATTAATCTTTGGTCGTGTGTATTGCAAATATCTTCTAGTTATTGTTTGAATTCATTGACCGGTCAAGGGGTTTTTGTTGGCTTGCATGTTTTGGATTCAGTAAACGTTAGCCCCTATTTTGAGCGAATTTACTTGAAATGCTGTTTCGCAGCACCAATTATCTTCAGATATGAGGGTCTTCTGCAGTTCAAAATCCAACTGTTTCCTTCGAGTCAGTGCAAGATGCTGATAAATTTTCACTCTGACTTCTTTCTTTCAACATTCCTAATCAGCACCAGGAAATAACCCAATATCTTTCCTTGGGATGGGCCAGATTAGATATACTTAACGGGGCTGGTGTTTCCCTTACATGTTATAGTTTGTCTTAAAACTGATAACTTCTGGCAAAGATCTTCAGTTTCTCTAAGTTATCTGTTAGGAATTCACAAATACTCTAGTTACAGCAGTATCACCCTTAAATGCATCAATTAAGTTAGCCATTTTCTTTTTTTTTAATTTTTTTTAATGTTTATTTATTTTTGAGAGAGACAGAGACAGAATGCAAGCGGGTTAGGGGCAGAGACAGAGAGGGAGACACAGAAGCAGAAGCAGGCTCCAGGCTCTGAGCTGTCAGCACAGAGCCGGACGCGGGGCTCGAACTCACAAGCTGTGAGATCATGACTTGAGCCGAAGTCAGACGCTCAACCAACTGAGCCACCCAGGTGCCCCAAGTTAGCCATTTTCTAAGAAGGTATCTATGAGAAACCAGTCTTGTCATATAAGTTTCCAGTGTAGAAAATAACATACCATCTTTATGAAACTTCAATGAGCACACTGGATTTTATTCACTAATATACACTCAAAAAAATATATTTCTCCATCCAGACAAAAAACAAAAAACCTTTACTTCATACCATATAAAAAAATGAATTCCCGATGGAGTAAGGTTCTAAATGAAAAATAAAACAACATCAGAAGAACATTTTCATAAAATCTACAGGAACCTTTCCTAGTAGACAGACTTGAAAGTTAGAAATCCCAAAGAAAGAGTAGGCAGGTCCAACAACGTAACATTTGTAATTTTTTAGGATGTTCGTTTTTGGATCAACCCGATTGAAAGTGAATAAGCAAGAAAGACATTTACACACACACACACACACACACACACACACACACACGTACGTGCATGCAAAGTAGGACAGATCCTGGATTGGTTCATTTGGTTTTCATTATGCGTTGAGAACCCACATGCTATTTTCACCCTGCGATCCTCACCTTTGGCTTTTGGCTTTGGCCGGTACCAAGATGCTACGGCCGCTGTAAGCACCAGCCTCCCTCAAGAAGGTCCAAAGGCAAAGGAAGGGAACATGGCACTCCTTGGGTCCCTTTTTAAGAATGTGAAACCATCCCTTACACCTACCTTCTCAGAAACCCCCAGCAGACTTCCATCGTGGGCGAAGCCTGTGTTTCCCCACATCTCACTGGCCACAATCCCATCACAGGCCAATGCCTAAACCATAGAACTAGGAAGAGGAGGGGATAACCACAGTTGGCTTGAACTAATCAAAGTTCACCCTCTGGGGGCTAGGGAGAAGCCCATCCACTACCCCTAAAGCTCATGGCTGCCTCTGTTAGCAAAGAAGGGGGAATGGCTGTTGGGCAAACAACCCAGCGTACCTGCCATAGAAAATAGAACACCTCTTCTTCAAAATAAACGAATAATTTCTTAGTTTAAAATATGTGCCAAGCTGCCCTCAAGAAGCACATAGTCTAATGCAAGAATTGGCTCATTTTTTCTGTAAAAAAAAAAAAAGATGATAAATATTCTGGGCTTTGAAGGCCGGTTGCTATCTTGTGCAACTACTCAGCTCTGTCACTATAGCTCAAAAGTGCTAAACAGACGGTACACAAAAAAAAAATGGGTGTGGCTGTGTTCCAATAAAACTTTATTTACAAAAACCAGAGGCAGGCCAGATTGGACCCCCGGGCTGTAGTTTGTGAACCCTTGGTCGACAGGAAAGACAAACATGTAAACTAATACCTCACACTGGCTTCAGAGATGGCTTGTTTGGCAAACCCCAGGTCTAAGCTAGACACGTACTTTCTACCTGACCGTGGTCCCCACTACTCCCTATTACCCGATACCATGCCACTTTCACATTCACTGTCATGATTCCAAATAAAGGTAAAGGTCGTTTCGCCCACAGTTCCAGCAAATACCCCCTTTCTCATTTATGGCGACTTTAGAGACAAAAAATTTTGTGCATAAGTTTCATTAACAAATACCACGTAATGAAACCATTTGTTCCACTGCGATCCTTGGTATACTTTGGGACCACAGACACACACACAATTTAACTCAACTATTTGGGCACTGCTTTTTCTAGGCATGCAGTCCAGAGGAGTCCCATGATAATCCTTCCTTGGGAGTGATCAACAGCCCTGAGTGGTCCCTGTTGACAAGCTCCGTGGTAACCCAATCTCTGCATTCTGCTGACGAGCCACACTCCCGCGGTTTATGAGCTCAGTGGAATCCCTCAATAGAATTATACCCTTTTATTGAGTCCTGAACCATATATTATCATGAATACTAAACCAGTTCCAATGGCCCATCCCCTCTGCCTCAACATTAGACAAAGCCTTCAGCAATTACCCTTCTCTTCAAAGAATGTGTTTTCTTCGGCACTGAATCCCGCTGGAACCTGATGTGCCCAGGCCCCCTGCACTTCACCTCCACGCTCAGAGCTAGGCCGCCCCCGTCTCACACTGGTGCTGGGGGTCGTTTAGACAGGGACCACTGGGAAGCTGACTGCCTCCCTTTCCATAAAGAAACGATTAGCAAGGCAAATTAAAAGCGGGCTCAACTTCAGAGGGAATGGTTACACCCCTTGCAGCCCTTACCTGCAAGCCAGGTGACGTCAAGCACTAGAGAAGCACACATTCCCACCCTCAATGAGCCTGCGGTTCTCCAAGAAGGAGATGCTTTCCTCAACGATTCTAAGTGAGATGTGCTATTTGTCTTCATTCGTTCGATAAATGTCTCTTTGGCATCTGCTTGCGCCAGGCACTGCAAATACAGTGCGGAAGAGTACACCTGACCGTGTCTGGTGCAGCGTTGAGGGGGAGCTGCAGGTAGGTAATAAACAGATCGTCAAGTCCGCGAGGTGAAATTAAGTCGGCATAAACAATATGAAGGAAAAGAACAGGATGCTGTGGGTATGGGCTTCCCATGGCTGCCGTGACAAAGTGCCGTGACAGAAACTGATTCTCTCGCGGTGCTAGAGGCCAGGAGTCTGAAAGCAAAGTGTCTGCAGGGCCACACTCCCACCAAAGGCTCTCGGGAAGAATCACTCTTACCTCTTTCATCTTGGGGTGGCCACAGGTGTTCCTTGGCTCACGGCACTTCTGGCAAAGGGTCTCTACGGTCACATGGCCTCGTGCCTTCTCGTCTTCTCCCTCTGCGTCTCTCCTCTGTTTGTCTCCTATAAGGGCACTTAGGTTTTAGGGCCCACCCAGATAATACAGGATGATATCATTTTGAGATCCTTAACTTAATTACATCCTCAAAGGCCCTTTTTCCAAATAGGGTTGCATTCACAGTTTCCAGGACCTACCTTTCGGGGGCTACCATTCAACCCACTGCACCGTAAGAAATAATCACGAGGTAACTTCTTTTAGATCAGAGGGGAGTGAGGGAGGGCCTTTTAGGTGGTGAGATTGAAGCCAAGAGTTGAAGAATAAGGAAGAACATACTGTGCAGAGTAGAGAAGTGGAAATAGGGACCAAGGCACTGCTGCCTGAGAGCACAATCTGTGCAAAAGCCCTGCAGAAGCTGAGTTTACAGTGCCCCAGAAACTGAAAGGCCAGCGTGGCCAGAGCAGAGTGAGTAAAATGGCCTGAGTTGTCCTGGGAGGGGTGGGCAGAGGCCTATCCTGAAGCCACAGTAAGGAGATGAGATTTCACTTCTAGTGCAAACGAAAGCTGCTGAACGGTTTTAAGCCGAAGAGTAGCATGATTAGATTTACATTGCATCCTCAGGATATTTTCCAATAGCGTAGCTGGCCTCAGTTTAAATTGGGAGTTACTCTGCATATCGTATTGCCCAGTATCTGTCTTATTGCACGTTTTAGAAAGTGCAGTCTAGAGACCAAAAATAATCCAAAGGCATTCCAACCTTTCCAGAAAAATCACTGCAATCTTCTAGAAGCTCAAAAGGGATGTAATTAATTCACAGTCCATAACAACATTTAAACCCTTTCCCCACTGCTCCCCTCCTCAGTTCTCATGCCTCCTACCACACTCTCCTTGCCACTTTCCCTCTCCAGCCCAGCCTTGACTAATTCCCCATTAGAATCTCTCCCGAAACCCCAGCCTAAGGTTCTTGATGTCTTCACCCCCCTACACCCTCTTCCAGGACCCATTTGGCAGACGCACAGTCTCCCTGAGCAGAGAGAGGGGGGAGAGGCTGAGCGACCAGGGACAGAATCCAAAATCCTATGTCTGTCTCTCTCCCTTTCTGTCTCCCCCCCCCCCCCCCGCCAACCCTGTCTCTCTCCCTTTCTCTCCACTTCCCACTCCCCTCTAGAGAGGCAGTGTGAGTACAATTTCATGCTTCATCTTATTTCTTTTCGTGTACAAATTTTTTAATTTGTAATTATAACCTCCATGAGGGCAGAAACCGCATCTTAAACAAGTAGCATTCCCTACACTGCAGAGCGAGCTTCTTTCCACAAAGGTGAGACAGACTGCTTACAGAATCTTGCTGGGACCCTGAATCTTGGCTCTGTGATCCAGCATTCTTCCGACATCATCTACCAAGTCGCTGAGCTGAAACTGTCTGGTCTTAATTAAGCTTTGGCGACATCTGTCATGAGTGATTGGTGACATTTTTCCATCCACTCATCACTCCTAAAAATGGACACATTCCTGCTAATGAGGATTCAGGAGACTAAGACAACCCGGAGCATAGGTGAGGGAGGGCACAGGAGTCGTGCAGGGGGAGCAAGGGCTTCCACGTTGGAGATCCTGTTCCCCAATGTCTCTGGTGTGCAGAATTCCTTTCCACCAGAAGCCTGTCCTATCAGTGAAACACGATCCTAAAAAAGGGTAAAGGGAAGCAGAAAGACATGGTCCCCAAGAAAAGCTTGGCAAGGCAGGAACCTCCAGGGCAGGAACTGTGCTTAATTCAACTTTGTACTCTCTGCCTCCCCCAGACCACCACTTCCAGGCTCCTGGGCTCCTGTGCTCCTAGGCTCCTAGTCGAGGACTTAGCATGCTATAAAGTTGGTGGGTTGGTTGGTTGGTTGGCTGGCTGGTTGGCTGGCTGGTTAAATGAACAACAAAAATCTCTAACAAGAGCCCTAAATCCCCTTCCCGAGTGCTATTCCTCCAAGACTTGGCAAAGGCCGTAAGGTCACACTTGCCCCTGCTCCCTTAAGCTAATCCCCAACTTGCCAAACTAAGAAAGGAAATCAATGATTTCCTAGAATCCCACTGTGTTATAATAAAAACATACATATTTGGTTTTTGCCCTGGGTTGCTGGCATGGAGCTCCTAAAATGTGGAATTCTGTGAGTGATGGGAAGTCTTCTGTTTTTCCTCAGGAGCCCCTCTGACCACTCCTGCGCATATGCTAATGACGTGACCTTTGGCAGACCCCCTCAGGAGCTGCAGGATAGCAGCCTGATGCCCAGGAACTCACCTCCCCCTGCCCAGCCCCACCTCTGGGGAGGGGAGAGTGACCACGGACTGAGCTCAATCAACAACCGCCCGTGATTTAAGCAATCGTGCCTCTGTAAGGAAACTTGGCTAAAAATTCCGAAACACAGGGCTAGGGGAGCTCCCAGATCGGTGGACACATGGACGTGCTGGGAGGGTGGTACCACAAAAAGGACATGGAGGCCCCCCTGCCCACACCCCCTGCCAGTTTTGCCCTGTGCTTCTCTTCCATCTGGTGGTTCCTGACTTTTGTGTCCTTTAAAATAAGACTATAACCCAAGTACAGCACTTCCTTGGCTCCTGTGAGTCATTCTAACAAATTATCAAACTGGAGGGGCGTGAAGGTGGTGAAACCCCCCACATCTGTAGTTGGACAGGCAGAAGTGCAGGTAGCCCGGGGACCCCGCCTGCACCTGGCACCTGGCGTGGGGGCAGTGCTGGAGGACCGAGTCAACCTTCAGGGTCTGTGTCAGCCGTGCGGGGTAACTGGTGTCAGCACTGAAGGACAGGATGCCCAACTGGTGTCAGAGAATAGAAGAACTGGCTGGGGGGGGGGGGCAGGGAATGAAACACACAAGAGACCCCAAAGATGTTCCCCAGCTGCTGAGAGGTGCACACTGGAGCCATCCAGCAGAGACGCGTATCTGTTAGAACTCTCTCGTTTAAAGCTTGTACGACCACCTTAAATCTTATCCTTTCTAATGGTTTACAAACTTCACTTAAATCCCTCCTCAAAAGCAAACACGTTTGAACCACGACTACATGTAAGGTGCCAAAAGCAGACGGTCTTCAAACATTCAAGCTCCTATGACTCCTAAAAGAATTCTGATATAGGACATAGGCCCCTGCACAGTTTTGGTTAACATCTAAAATTTTTATCATACATTTAAATACGGCAAAGGCTGTGATTCCTACTGTATCGTAAATATTGACATTTTATAAATATAAAACCATTACGTCACTCTCTTAAACGTCCCCAATGGAATTTAAATGCCATAGCAATCTGATACTCACCATCAGTTATTTTAAAAAATACATAAACAAACTCTTCTTTATGAGTCGGAAAAGCTTACAGCTTTTCCTTTCTCCTCTTTGAAAGCATATTTATTTTCCCTCACTGAATTTTATTGTCATATAATTTTTGTGCCAGAAAGTCTTTTATTATTCACCTTATCATAATTCTCTGGAAGAAAAAAAAATGCGTATAAACTGAAATTCCACCTTACTTTTTCTTTCCCACAATTGAGCCCTGAGTGTTGCAAATTCTTCCTCTGGCCAGCTATCACTGCAATTATTACTTGTACATGTCTGATCAAGTCAATATAGGTACGTGACAGATGCAACTGTATATGTGTTACATACATACATACAATTCATTGCAAATACGTGTCTTTTTCATGTTTATTTATTTATTTTGAGAGTGCATGTGAAAGGGGGAGGGGCAGAGAGAGAGGGGGACACAGAATCTGAAGCAGGCTCCATGCTGACAGCTGAGAGCCCAACACGGGGCTCAAACCCACAACCGTGAGATCAAGACCAGAGCCGAAGCTGGACGCTTAACCGACTTAGCCACCCAGGTGCCCCAAAAATACATGTCTTAATCAGAATGACGAGAGATGCAGAGGTTTCATGGACACCAGTATTTTGAATGTCACTATCTGGCATTTCGGGGTGGGGGAGGGCTGAGTCTTTCTTTGTCAAAGTGAGAAAAAAGGATCTGGAAAGAGGAGGAGAAATGGAAAGCTGGCTTCCATAGCAGGTACATTCTTAAATGGGTCCCTTTAAAACTACCTTTACCCACATCCCCTTGGAAAGTTCTCCCACACCTGCAGAGGTACCAGTAGCCCAGGTCTGAAGATCAGGCCATGGAGAACTCCAATAAGAACAAGACACAATTCCAGTCGTTGAGGAGTTCACATCTGGGGACGGAGATGTGCTCTGAACACATCATTCCAGATGAATCACTGTAAGAGATGTAAGGAATTGTTCAAGACAATAGATGGGGTAGAAAATTGGCCCCCAAAGACTCCACACCCTAATGCCCAGAATTTGTGGCTATGTCACCCTACACAGCAAAGGGCAATTAAGGTTGTTGATCAGCTGACCTTAAAATAAAGAGAGTCTCCTGGATTACCCCAGGTGGGCCCAAAGTAACTGGGTCCTTAAAAGTGGGAGAAGAAAGCAGAAGAGATCAGAGGGGTGCTGAGGCAAGACTCAACTCACCATTGCTGTCTTAAAGATGTTTTTATGTCCATATTAACTTAATCCATATGACTACACTGTGAAATAGATACCATGACGTCTATTTTGTGGATGAGAAATCCGAGGCACAGAGAAAGCGTAAGCAACGTGCCCAACTGCACAGGGCTAATAAGTAACCTCCGTGGGACCTAAACGCAGGGAGTCCGGTTCTAGTGTCTGTGTGCTTCACCTCTGCCTGCCTCCCTGAAAGGTGAGCGCCGCACCCCTCTGCTCCTCATCCAGGTGCCAGTGGGTTCACATTTCCCTGCAGGTGCACTGGTGCCTGTAGATGAGAATGACCACAGGCTGTCCATCCATTCCCTTGCACCTGAGCTGAAAGCCAACTCTGGCTGCAGGAGACAAATCAACATAGAGAGAGAGAGGTTTCTCCCGCTCACGGCCTAACCGCATCCTCCCACAGGCGTGCCCTGCTGGGGTGCCCCTGAGACCACCTAGCAGCCAATCCAGCTCAATATGCCATCACACACCCACTTCCTCTCCACGGAGGGTGTACACATGGGCCACGTTCTTCCTGGAGAAGCCACACTTCATCCGAGTGGAAAGAACATGTTCTTTTAAAACTCATTTTCAAAACATCGTGGGCAGATGGGCATTGTGAAATGTCCTATTCACAAAAAGGACGTGTACAATTGCCATTTTGACAGATACATGCGTATATATACTTTTCAAATTGGAAAAATAGACACAAAGATGCTGCCAGAAGGGTGATTTTTATTCTTTCTGATTATCTGGGTAGACTAAGTATTTTACAATGAATTTTAAAATAAGGAAGGGGAAATCAGAGTAATTATTTTTTTAAAGCAACAGTCTATAATACATTAAGATCCTTGAAATTCTCACCAAAAGTATTTTTGTTCCTAATCCTATATTAGTGAGTGTTGCTAAGGAACCATGTGAAGCAAATTAGAAATAATCCCAACTATAGCTCCAAAGGGTACAAACGGAGACAGTCAGGTAGACAGAAGCCCACGGATTAAAGAAAGAAATCATGGAGTCTGTGTCTAACCTTGCCGGTTCCTTCTTCTCCAGCTCACATGGAAAGGAAAGACACAAACACTTGCATAGTTGAGTGCAAGAGGCTGGAAGCCCAAGACAGCCAAGAGTCTCTCCAGAGAACAGTCAGGGCCAGGGGCAAACTAATAATCATCAGTATTAAGCAGATACTTACCACGTGCCAAGCACTGGGCTCAGCATTTATTAATTCTCACAATGCCCCCAAAAAGGCAGGGCTATTATTACCCCGTTTTACAGACGAGGACACTGAGGCACAGAAAGTTAGGTAACTTTCCCCAGGTGGTACAGCCAATAAGTACCAGAGTTGGCCTACGAGCCCAGACAGCCTGATTTCAGGTGCCATAAAATAACATCGCGTCCGGAAAAGACCGAGAGAGTGTTTTCGTTCTGCTCAGAGGGCCGAGAATCACATCCAAGGGCAGCTTTCAATGCTCGAGTA